>NW_022280133.1:417862-430036 GCF_004355925.1 Anarrhichthys ocellatus
TGTGTGTGTGTGTGTGTGTGTGTGTGTGTGTGTGTGTGTGTGTGTGTGGGTGAGAGCGAGTGTAAGACTTGCTGGATGTTATTTTAAATGTGTTTTAACAGTGATGTAACGTCAAGGCGCCTCTGACATAATTAGGCGTTTTATTTTCATTTGTTTCCAGCCCTCATCATTCCCCATCAGGCGGCTGGCGTCACACTGTCACCTAGCTGTCACCTGGAGAGGCGTAGTGTGGTGTGTGTGTGTGTGTGTGTGTGTGTGTGTGTGTGGCTGTGTGTGTGTGTGTGTGTGTGTGTCTGTGTGTGACTTTGGCAGGAGGAAACACGGACTTGAAGAGAGTGAGTGAAGTGATTGAGATGGAAACAGGAAAGTGATGAAATGAGAGAGCTTGAAGGATCAAGGGTGAGCCAGTATGAACATAGGAAAATAGGAACCTGAAACAACCTCATTGTGGTGAGCGACAAGACCTGACTTGATTAGCAACACACCCAAAAAAAAGGGCGAATACAATTTGCTCTATACTGTGACCCCCCAACACTCCTTTGCCAGTTGTAATTGCTGCTGGGTTGGACGGTTAGCTGCAGCTATACAATCATTGCAATCACATTCCAGCAGCCAACCTGACACACTGAAATATTATCTGCATGTGTGTGATCTGTTTAAAGGTTATAAATGGGCTCCTTCACGGCACTAAGATGCAATACTAATAAAATAAGTAGGAGACGTTAAAGTTGAGCTAATCTTTCCTGGGAACAGAGCAGTCAGTAATGGAGGGGATGTGAGTTACAGTGTGTGTGTGTGTGTGTGTGTGTGTGTGTGTGTGTGTGTGTGTCGGGGGGGGGGCTCACAGGACGATGACTTACTGAGGGGTAATGATACACACATCGAGCTCATTATTTGGAACCTTGGTGAAGAAAAAACTGCTGTCCGTCTGTGAAGAAGTTCACCATAGTGTGCAAGTCTTTCTCCAGTTTGTATAATTGTCTTATTTTCCCCTAAAACAACATTTCTAATCCCGCGGAACGGGGCAGTCGGTGTCAGGACCTCGTGCTGGAATACCATGAGACGGATTGAGCGGAGTCTGAGCTCCGAGACCATGTGCAAATAAGTTCACACACATTCTAAAATGCGGTAGACACAATGACACAACACAGTTATGTAAAAAACATTTAGGTACAGCTTTGAGAGTCATTCACTGTATATAATCTCTTCAAACTGATTTGGCATTCAGATATTTTGGTATCAAAAGCGTTGTGGTTTTCCATTCGTAGTCCGAGTTGTATTGACCTATTTTAAAATAGAGAAATAAACAAGTGCTAAATCTTTTACCGTTATCCTCATATGTGCAATGTGAGAATGGAAAGCTTGACAAAGCAACAGTAGCTAAAAGGGGCGTGACTTAGCAAATGGCCAGTTCAGTAACAAACACTTGATCAGGGCAAACTCAACAATACAAATGTTGCATTTTCACCCATGATTACATTGAAGCCAGACAAACAACCAAGACTAAGGAGTAACTAACGGAACATTTCAAACTTCCCCATCCAGCGGATAGAGTTGCTGGTCGTGACACGCAGAGTTAACACCTCTGCTCTCCTTCTCCTGCCTCCGACAGGATTCATTGTTCCTCTCTGATTTGTGTGTTTTTTATGTTAATCGCTCCCTCCCTCACACACAAGTCTTGTCTGAGGGAGGAGGGGGGGGGGAGCGGGGTAGGGGGATTCAGTGGTCGTCAGCCGCCAGGGTCATTTGTAACGGCTGATGAATGAGCGACTCAAATAAATGAATAAGTGCAACTGCATCTGACCCACCCCGCTTTTCCCAGGCTCTTGGGCGTTGTGGGGAGGGAGGGGGGGTAGAGGAGGGTGGAACATAGCGACAGGGCCACAATTGATTTCCTCATTGCTTCAGTTTGTCGCTTAATCTGGCGATATGCTGATAAATCTTCGCAGTTTGTCAATTAATTTCCCTGAAAAATGAGACCCAAAATGGCGAGCACATCAATACAGCAGCGGATTCCGTGTCAAAAATTAAGCGGTAAAATTAATTGCCCTCCCATCCGCTCCTGCTAAAACATAACTAATGAGGGAGGCAATTATAGCTGCAATGCCCACCTCTGGGGTTATTTAAAACACACACACAAACACACATATATATGTGTGTATATATATATACTCACACACACATGCAAAGAGAGGTTGTATATTTTGACTTCAACGTTCTTTTATTGTCTCGCAATAAGGCACATTTATGTCCAGTAAGGGTTGGGGGGGGGGGGGCTGAGCTGTATCATGGGATTAAAAGAGAAGAAGAAGCGATGAGCCAATATTCCCAAAGCCCACAAGTTTAAGGGGCTCTCAGTGCAGACGCATTAGAAGGAAATGGGATTTTTTAGGGTATATTTTTGTATCTGTTGCTGTACTTTAGGTTGGGGGGGTGGGGGCTGTATGCTTTTCTACCTATAGCTTGATTTGTTTGTTTGAGGGTTTGATGTTGAAGTTCAGAGGTTAGAGTTCAGTTAAGTAGACTTGAGGTTGATGATGATGAATGTGGTTTTAGGGTTATTGTTGCATAAGTATAAAGTTTAAGTGTTATTACGTGTTATTCGTTTACAGATGAGAGAGGTAGAGGTTCAGGTCAATCAGGAATATATGAAGTCAATGCAATGTTGTGTTGAGGGTGGTGTGGGGGGGGGGGTGTTGACAGTAGCATGTCACTCTTCTACTCCCCCACCTCGCTGTCCTCAGAGGGCTCACCGCCACAGAGCAGCAGATGAAAAGCACACATGTAATTTATCGCCAACGTTTCCTCCTCAAGAATAATTGTGGCGACCGCGGCTGGTAGCAGGGATCGATGGTTATGGATTTTTTTTTTCTGTGGTGGGGTCTTGTAGCGTCGGTGCGTAATGAGAGATGGAAGGGAGGGAGGGGGGGGGGGGGGGGGGGGGGGGGGGGGGGAGTGGAGGAGGGACTGTTTTTTTTTCTGATGGGAAGGAAAAGGTCTGACCAGATCTTTAGTATCTACTCCAGAGCGTAGAGACACATTGAAGGCCCTGAAACCTGTTGTCTCTCTATGAGCAATGGTCCGACATAGTTTGTTTGAGCAAACGGTTTGCAGTTTGCTGATAAAGTTTATTCAACACCATTTTCTTTTCATCAGACATCCGGTATTTAGAGCGGTAAATGTAAAGGGGGGATTTCAGGCGACCACAGACAGTAACAGAATTTGTTCATATGAAAACATTGCTCCTTTAAAGGCCATTAGCGCCGGGGTTAAGAAGCGAACCTGTATGAATTGGCTAATGAATGCACCTTTTTTTCTTAAGGCCGTTTCTTTCTCCCCTCTAAGTGGCTCTGCATTGAAGCTCCTCTCACAGTCGAGCGGCTTTTGAAGGAAACTTGAGGCCGCTTTGTCTCTGCGGAGACTCTGTGAAAGCTGCTATCTGTGCAGAAGAGGAGCCGAGCACCGCCGAGGCCCAGCTGGAGGAGTCACCCAAATGTGTTACCAGTGTGTGGCGAGAGCCGGAGTTCAACATCAGCATTCAGATGAATATTTAAGTGATGGGGATCTCGGCTGCACATGATGTACACCCATGCAGCGCGCGTCTGCTCGTTAGAATGCGTGGTGCCCGCAGTGCTTCCATGCATGTGCTGGCGTGCGGGAAATGTGTCACTAGGACACCACATGCAGTTTGATGTATGTATGTATGTGTGTGTGTGTGTGCGTGCGTGCGTGCGTGCGTGCGTGCGTGTGTGTGCGTGTGTGCATACGTGGGAATATCTGGAACCTCGGTATGCACGTCCATTCCATCAGCGTGTTTGTATGCACGCGTGCGTGCGTTTCCCTGAGTGAGCCTCATCGCAAAAACGTTGCGGTGTGTGTGCAGGAGTGTGTGACCGCCCGCGTGCCACGGCGGAGAGGGAGAAAGAGAGCGAGAGAGAGACGCCATCATGCTGTTAACGACAGAGCCAGATGCGGGGAAGAGAGGAGTGTAAAAAAGCTCTCCACGCTCCCCATCTGGAAGGCATCGCCCCCAAATGAAGTTGTACAAAACCATCCCATTGATAATAAAGCTAATTTTTATGGCTCTGACAAGTATGTAATTATGTTCAGCGGTGCTTTTCAGATTTTATCACAGTCAATAAACCACACTGGCAATTTCCCGTCCCCCGTTTGACATATTTACACGGATCCATCTGATTGGAGGAATTAGTTAGCTGTGAGAGCTCTGATGGATATACACTAGTGATCTGTGACTCCTGCTTGGCTCATCTGATAGCCAACTAGACCCGCTGCTCGTCTGCTCCGTCTGTCTTGTCTTTTCTCAGTTCCTCCTCCTTATGACACATTTCTCCCGATTCCATTAACACAATATTCTCTCCCGTCTTTGTCTTTTTGTACTTGGGCTCTCGCTGCCTTGCTCAATGGCAACCTCAGCGGTAGTTCTGAGTGAAGGGAGCATCACTCGGTCCTTCCTCCACCAGACTTTCCCCACTCCAAAGGACTCGAGGATTTCATAAATCTGCTTCAATAACCTTTCACTTATTACCTCCCCACAATATTTGAGCTTGTAATTTCACTGTTTAATTGTATTTGTTTTTGATCAATGTTGATGCGACTTTGAAATTAAAAAGCATTAGTGACAGATTCATTATACCGAGCCATATTTCGTTGAAGCAGACGGAGGGAAAAACAAGTGAAATAAGACAAATGCCATGAATAGTGTAGCTTCACGTGAAATGAAACCATCGGTGGTAGCAATTTATTTTTTTATTGATGACATATCCTGCATTTGCAGTGTGTCATAATAATCTTGATCCAAACGCACATCGATACGTAGGTTAATACATAACAAACTCAATACATATTAAAAACATCAACATTTTGTCTTGCAGTTTAATTTAGTTGACTAAACTCAATTCATATTATTATCCCGAAATATTAAAGGCTTGATGTCCTTTTACCGTCTCGGCGTTTAGAAATAGCCTGTATGTGGCAGGAAAGCATGATTGGATGGCATTGTTTTCAAGGTCCTATTAAAAGTTGGTTTTGGTTTATCACACCGTGGGTCTTATTTTTATATCTACAGCTTTCATTTCTCTCATTCCTCACAACATTCTCACCAAAGTGATGTTTGAGATCTTGGAGCACTGATTATGTTTTCTGTTTTGGCTAAAAAGTTAAGATTCAGTTTCAAGACTTCTTGTTCTCTTGAATGAGTGTAGGAATTAATATATAATAAATATAGTGTCTTTCCTCTCAGGTTCCTGCTGCCGCTCCCTTATTCCGTCTTGTCATTTTCTTTTTTGCCAATTTTTGCCAATTTGCCAATTTGTCTTTTTTTCCTCACCGACCCAGGAGACCCTAATGCTCTACCGTAATCTGTCTCTACAGGAGAGAAGTCTTATCTGTGTGACCTGTGTGGTTTTGCCGGAGGCACGAGACACGCCCTCACCAAACACAGACGCCAACACACAGGTAAGCACACACACACTCATGTCCACAACTAATTTAAGCACACGCACACTACCTGTGCAGACTTTCGTAATCTTGGACGGTGATTGACACTTCAAGATGTGAACAGCCACAGACAATTTTCTTTCACATAGTTTTAGCAACTGTTCGCTGTCTTTCTCACTCACACACACACACACACACACACACACACACACGCGCGCACGCAGGCAGGCAGGCACATCAGTGTGACATGCTGCTGTCAGTGATAGGCATGTGTACCAGTGTGGCTGACTGAATCTGAGCTTTTTAATTTCAGTTATCATTTCACCATGTCATTCTGTCGCTTAGGGAAATTGCATTTTTCAGATAGGCTGTCAATAACGAGTGCTTTTTTTTGGAAATTGGGATAGTGAAACAAATACTGTTCTTAACCGTTGTCTGGCAGGCGCCCAAGGATCAAGAATCCTGTTATAAATATTAATTTAGGTTTTCATAATTCATTCCTGTTTGCTCCTCAGTTTCTCTGCCACCTGAAAACCGCCAATTTCTGTCCTCCTCTCCTGTGTTGACACGTGTCAATGTCACAGATTTAGCTGAATGTTGGAATCTGTTGTCAGGCAGCTGCACATGAAGGGATCAGCCTGTGTTCTCCTGTCTGACACATTTTTAAACGCCACTGCTAATGCAAATAGTTTTGTGGTTCCAAGTTTTTTTTAAGGACAATATGTCACCTGTAAGTATCACTGAAGCTGTATTTTAACAAACACTACAGAGTCAATGGAATAATCTTCTTCAGTGTTCTGTAGGTTAGCAGCTCCTTAAAGCAGGCAGAGGTTTTATTGCAGGGTTGAAACACTGACATCACAGAAGCTGTTGAGTTAAATACAACCCTCTCTACTCTGGTCTGCCATTGGAAATACAAAAGAATTAATAAATACAATTCTCCCACAGAGCACAAAACTGGACCATTTTCCAACTTGCACCCACAGACATCAGTCCGAACACACTGATTGTAAGTTGAATTGATACCGTAAACTCGTGAGCGAGCATGCCTTTATAATTTAGAATCAAGTCTCTATTTCTGTGAGATTAATGTGTCAAATATAGTAATCATCCAATGATAGAAATCCTCCATCAAAATCATACTCATTATATTTCGTGAGGATGTTTTCATACGTTTCAAACATTCTGCTGTCAGACAGAAAACTTTCTTGGGAGAGAATATTTAACAAATATTTTTACAATTCACCTCATTTTTACTTACTTTTAACTAACACTTTAAAACTTCAGCCGGCACTTCAACTGCTGTCACTGCTTACAAACCGACTGACACTTAAACTATCGACAGTGCACACACTTCAACTTCGCCATGTTTGGCACTTCAGCCTCCAATGTAATTTGAATTTCTTTCGTTTATGGTTCAACTGACATTTGATTTCACTCTTTAAATAGCAGTTCGTCGGCTTTTGTCTCTTGCTCTCTTTAACTGTTGGTTCAACTGCTTTCACTGTTTACACACAAGTGGACAAGTAACTGCCTACAGGGCCTAAAGTAAGCAGACATGACAAAAGAGTTCATCAATTACACTACAACAGATATAACTGCCAACTTTGTTTTTGTCAATAATTGGTCTCCAAATGGATCCAACATAGCATTATGAGCAACTAAAGAAGTCGTTGTAGCGTTCTACATGGGGCTGTATATTTATGTGTCTGTGTGTGTGTTTGTTTGTGAAAACATTTCCGTCATCTCGGTCTCATCACCGCTGCCTTTCTGCCCCACAGGAGAGAGACCCTTCAAATGTAAGGTCTGCAACTTCGCCTCCACCACGCAGTCCCACCTATCGCGGCACAAGCGCGTTCACACGGGGGAGAAACCCTACCGCTGCCCCTGGTGCGACTACAGGTACCGGCTCATTGACCCCGTCCATGGTTGGTGGCGCTGATGGCTGCCACCATGGCACTGATGATCGGGGGGTTGATAGGTGGGGGAGGGGGAGGATGGTCTGTGCGGTGTATGTAAGTGAGTGAGTGTGATGGTGAGATAGCAGGTGGCATTGTAAGGTAGTTTGGAGGGGTGAGGGGTGGCGTTCGCTAATGGGAGAGGCTTTGTGTGTGTGTGTGTGTGTGCGTGCGTGTGTGTGTGTGTGTGGGAGAGGTAGAGGGCAGACAGGTCTAATCTCCACAGCACGGCTCCATCTCATCACTCTGCCATCATCAACAGGCCCAGCCAGATTCCCCACCCCCCCAACACACACACACACACACACACACACACACACTCTCACACACACACACAATGTGACTGTCACTGGCAGGTCCCTGTCATTAAAACACCATCATACCAGATCAGTAATTACACAGGAAATTGTCGGTGAAATTGAAAAAGTTTTGGCTGGCGTTGCACATCTCCATCTCTCTCTATCTCTCTCTCTCTCTCTCTCTCTCTCTCTCTCTCTCTCCCTCCGTCTCCCCTGGACACTCTCTCTCCCTCTCTCTCTATCTCTCTCTCTCGCTTTCTCTCATCCTGCGCTTGCTCGCCAGGTTGTGGCAGAAGAGTGTGAAAGGGAATGATCTCAAACCCATCATTGGTTTTAGATGTACTGTTCATTCCTTTTTTCCCCTCTGTGACAAAGTCATTTCGGCAGCTTGCTACACCTGCTCCGCTTGCAGTGAAGCGCTCGACTCCATAAGTCTTTTGTACGCTGTCCAACTTAGTAGCAATGAAATGCTGAGACGTAATAATTGTAGTCAGGCTATTATTTTGCAATTATCAAAGGATGATCTCACCTTGTACCTAAAGTTATCACAAAGTATCGCATCACCGTATCAATTAAGGAGCGACCGGTGGATGGCTTTTGTTTGATTTCACATGCATATAAGACGCTTTGAAGATTTTTGTGCCTAAATAATTACAAGTGTCATCTAGTAGCTTGAGAAAACTGCATCTTGTCTTTTAATATGTGCACTCCCAATTCAACTACAACATTTGCGACCGATATCCGGTTGATATTTTTAGCTAGCGGCATGTCCACCACTTTTTATACTAAATTATCTATGATCATAATAATAATAACGATTATTGGACGACTCCCACTGATGCTGGTGATCCACTGACTTTTCATCGAGGGCCATCCTCTGGTCCAAATGTTTTTTGGTTCATGACCAAATACCTGTAAAACTAATGACATTCCCATCAACCTTAGCTGTAATTAGTTTTTAGTGCTTAGTAGAAAATGCTAACATGCTAAACTAAGATGGTGAACACTGTAAACAATATACCAATATACATGTTCTCATTGTGAGCATGTTAACATCCTCACAGAGCCGCTGGCATGGCTCTTGGTTTCTTTTGTTTTTTAAGATTGGATCTGCCGATAGTCTACATTCAATGTGCTGCAAGAAATTGTCAATTTCCCCAGAATTTTATTCGTGCTGAGACAGAAATGTTGTACCTTTTCAGGACACGAAATCTCAGAACCCAAGAAAAAAGAACAAGATGAAGAAGACACCATCTTGCAAACATGTGTTGATTCCTTTTCAAATGGCTCATTAAACTTACTGGGTCAACGGCTCAAAGTGTCGAAAAAGAAAATGCTAATTATTTAAATTGGCTGATTTATTTTTTTTACCCTGAGGGCAAATTTTGGTCCCATATCAAACCACTGCAGCAGACTAACCCCAGTATCACAGATACGGTACATAGTACGAGTCAAACGTTCCCCACCCCATTGTTCCCTTACTGATACTTAATGATCATTACAGCTAGCAGCAAATGAAACAGTAAATTAGAAGCCCAATTAACATTTTGGTGGCCCCAGGGGTTCTGAGAGGTCCAGAGGGCAGGCGAGGGGGGAGGGGGGCAAGGTGGGAGGAGGAGGAAGAGTTTGGGGAAACGCCCCGCTGGCTTACTAATTTGAGGATGAGGAATTGAATGTGGGGGCCTCAGACAGCCGGGAGGGGCCCTCGCCTCCGCCCTGCTTCTACACTCTGAATACATGTTTAAAACCCTGGTGGCCTGACCGCGGTGAGGAGCGGCGAGATGAGTCGGCGCGTTTCACCTTTCGGTGTAAGCTTATGAAATAATTGTGGCGCAGATGTTGAGACATATTTAGGTCTGGGAGAAATGAAGCGGCTGTGTCACTGACAGTTCTTTGCTCAGAGAGACTATTTATATCTGTTTTACAGGTATACGTCTGAATTCCTCCAATAAAACGTAAATATTACACGGTATGGACGGCATCTACGGCTCCCACTCACACACAATGGGATCTCCATCAACGCTGCTCCTCAAATGCATGTAAATGAGCAGGGAGTGAGTGATCTATCAAATGCCACTCATCTCCTATTCAGACAGAGACGGATAATAGAGGGGGATAATTATAGTTGGGGAATCGTGTTAAAAATATTCTAATGATATTGCACTGGGAGTCCTGGGCTGTCAATTAATGATAGTCAATTTGACTATTCTCCAGCTATTTATGCAAACCGGAAAACTTCTTTACTTCACTGTTTAAGGAATCACTTATATTGTTAACAATGAGGAGGGTTTTCTTCTTTCTTTTTTTCTCATTAAAGCCACAGTGGCATCTTAAGCGGTCTAATTGATATGTAGCCTTTGACTCCTGCCACGCTACCATTCGTCTGGGGCTATTATTGTTTATTGAATGCCGCGGCATTCATGTTTCAATCTACCTGTTAGAATACCATTTCAATTCCGAGGCGATGGCGGCTTTGAGGATGACACGCTCGCTGTCGATGCCAGGCAGGTTTGCGACCTTGTAAAGTGAAGGGAGAGATGAGGGAGGAGAGGGGGAGACATTAATGATGATAACTGGGCCTCCTTGGCAGAAGAAGATCCAAATAGCACCAATGATCCAAATGCACCCCCCAATCCCTTCCCTCCCAACTTTTAACACACACAAAGAGACACATTTAAATCTCTTCTAACGAAGCCCCTCTCAATTACACCTCTCCCATTACCATACACTCGTTGGGAGGAGGAATATGGAAATGGCTGAAATAAGAGAGAGAGCGAGACAGAAAGCGGCAGAAAAGAGGTGATGCATCCATTGAGCAATAGTGTGGCTGATTCCCATGGTGAGTGCGTGGATGGGGGAGGAAGTTGAAACAGTGTTGGGCTAATTAATACGGTGTATAGTAGGAGGGCTGGTGTGGGCTTTCACTAACTGTGACACCTGCTGACTCCTAAATGCACGTTGTGTTGTTTTAATATGACAATTACGCCATTACCATATCTGAGAGATAGCATGGCCCCCCTAGGAATCCACCCGCGCTCTCTCTAGAACCTTTTAGCTCCGCTTCCAATTTTATCTATTTATGCTCCCACTTTTCGAATAAGAAATCAGTTCACTTTTAGTGTAAAATGCTTTTTTTTTCTTCTTCTTTTTCTAGAAGCGTGTGACAGTTCATGAGCATGTGACAGTTTAAGTTCTTACGTCGGCCTGTTTTTCCATTAGGCAGACGAACAGTCAATAGATGGTGGCCGTGATTTGTCTGTGAACCTTTTTCAGTTCTGCTAGTGATGCAATCACAACAGTGTGTGCCAATCTGCTGATTGGAGGTATGTTCATACATATGCACCCTCAGGCAACATAAATCTGACTCATTTAGACACTTCAAATTTGTCCGGGTCTTCGCAGTCTTTACACTTGATATTGATGTTGACCTACAGGACCTTATGGTTTCCATATTATGCTAAGTTAAGGTTCATCGTCAGCAGCTCCTTTTTTTATAAATTCTAGATATTAATCATGCTGTTCTTGTACCACATGTCACTTGTGAATCATCTTTAATTCGTCTGTTGATTCCCTATGGCGATCACTGCTTTGCTAACTGCCTGGTTCTTCTTCTGCTTAATTTCGAACAAACCAGAAATCTAATGACATCACATCCTGTGAGTCAGCGAATGACCACCTCTCTGACACAAAGCATGAACTCGATCTATTGTGAATCACACGGTGGGATGTTAACCAGTCATCTGGTCAGTCTCTGGACATTTCTACATTGCTGTGGATTACTGCTTTTCGGGTTGAGAGCGTGGCACCCCAAACCCGGCTGTAGTGTTGAGTTTAGTGAAGAGCCCTCATTGTCCACCGGTGGCTCTGGTGCTCATGCATTTCACACAGCGTGAACAGAACCCAGTGAGGGCCCGCTCTGCTTTTTCTTTTCTTTTTTTAAGGCCCCAGTGGAGCTGGGCTGGTCTGTGGGCCCTGTGATGGAGGGAGGTGTCTCTGCAAAAGTGAAAACAAATTCTCTCCTTGGCTGGCGTGAGCTATGGCACTGTGAGGCTTTATTGTCCCGGCCAAGGTGATAAGGGAGAGTAATTGCGTATTATACTGTCTGAGAATGTCAGGTCCAAACTGAGCACGAGTGCCCCATCCATCAACACACGATGCTGTGTGTTTATGTGTGTGTATGAAACTGTGTTCTACACTGCACATGCTTGCTTGCATGATGCATTATGTGTTTGCCCTCTTGTGCGTATGGTGTGTGTGTGTGTGTGTGTGGGGGGGGGATTCATGTCTGTATACTTGCACCTGTGTCATATGAGAGATTTTTTTATTTTGGCACAAACTACAGTCGGATTTGTTCATGTCTATGTATGTATGTATGTGCGTGTTTGTCTTGCCCATTCAGGGCGTCCGCAACACGTGTGTGTGTGTGTGTGTGTGTGTGTGTGTGTGTGTGTGTGTGTGTG
>NW_022280133.1:430046-445189 GCF_004355925.1 Anarrhichthys ocellatus
TGTGTGTGTGTGTGTGTGTGTGTGTGTGTGTGTGTGTGTGTGTGTGTTCGTGGGCAGGTTTAGATAGAGCCTGGGAGCAGGTCAGGCAGCATCATATATCAGCAAAGGGTTGTGTGCGACTCTCTGAGCTGACATCATTACATCGTACACCCTGCAGTAGCTCACTGCTTGGCCTGCCCTATCTGACCAGCCCAAAGACCCACAGACTCACCCACACACACACACACACACACCACTATTTCTATACATTTCATACATTTGCCAAAGATACATAATGCATGACAGATACCTCTAGTGCACTCGGTAGGCCTCTTGATCCACATGCAGTCTCGCTGCAGGCATCACCCACTGCTCCCACCACACCCATTAGGCACTGAACCTGAAGAGCATGGCAGAATGTCAAAGACTTTTGCATGATGTAAATATTGTTCGTGTAACAAGTTGGGTTTCGCTGTTCCGGTCTTTCGTCTTTTTCCGGTTGAGGAGCCTGTTTCACAGAGGTGTATTTAGGCGATGAATGCTTAGAGAGTCTGTCCAAACACTGCTGCTCCCTCAGCTCCAAAGCCCAGTTGGAGTTTTTTTCAAGTGTGTGTGTGCGTGTGTGTGTGTGTGTGTGTCTGTGTGTGTGTGTGTGTGTGTATGTGTGTGTGCGTCATCATCGCAACAAAATAAAATGTTACCTCAGCAAACCTTTCCTTGGGAAAGTTGCCAAGTGTTTATGTTGTGTTTTCTCTCTCGTGACTCTCATCTTTGTTTTTTGTTTTTTCTAATCTATTACAAAAAAAGGAAATGAGGCCTTTTATCTCTTGTTTTGTCTCCCTTAGATCCAACTGTGCTGAGAACATCCGGAAGCACATTCTCCACACGGGCAAACACGAGGGCGTGAAGATGTACAACTGCCCCAAATGTAACCATGCCACCAACTCTCCAATGGAGTTCCGCAACCACCTGAAGGCCAGTCACCCTGATATCGAGAACCCAGACCTCGCCTACCTGCATGCAGGTAACTAACTGTTCAATTTGTATGTAATGTGTGGACTGGGAGATGGAGAGGTTCCAGTTCACCTCCTGGGCCCTGCAGAGGTGTCCTTGAGCAAGGCGCCAATCACTGGACTGCGCCTTTTAAGTGCCATGCTGATGGGCAGCTTATTTCTGTTGTTCCAAGAATTTGGACTCGACCACTTTCCCTTTTCTAACTTCTAGCCTCTCTAATCATCTGCATGCTTCCGATGTGTAATATGCACACAAACCTACACACACATATATACCCACAGACAAATGAACATGTGATATCATTCCCCTGAATTAAACCACCTGGCTGCCCCCGCGACCCTGCCCACGCTCCGTCGTCCCGCTGAGGTCAGATCTTCCGGGACCCTTGAGTGTGTTTTCGTCAATGGATGGACTCTTGCTATTCCGTGCTGATGGAGGGCACCCAGACACAAAGACGCAGCACTCAAAGATTGCTGGTCTAGTCGTCCCTGCCAATCACTCAGGCCATAGAGACGGATGAAATCGTGTTCCTCCACTATTGGTTCCTTTGTATCCCCGTGCCCTTCTTTTGTCCTTGAAGGCCACCAAATCCAATCGGCCGAGTGCTTGTCCTTCAGAGGAGCAGAGAGGACAGCCTTTATCCTGTTATCCCTTTGACCTTACATAAAAGCAGTGGAGTTGGAGGGGAGCACCACGGGGAAGAGGCCATGCAGGGACATCACTGGAAGTACTGTGGTTTATTTCCAGTTGAAACTGAATGGAGCCGGAGTTGTGTCTTTGTGCTGACTCTGAAGAGTTTATTTCTTTTAATTTCTCAAACAGGCTTATTCTTGATATAATTTCTGCTCCTCAAATTCAATGACCAGCTCTCTTATCTCTGAACTCCTTTACTTCCATGTCCTAACCTCCGAGCACAACCTTTTTACCTTCACCTGCTCTTAAAAACGCCTCCCTCCTTCATATTCTCCATACCCTCTCACCTTTAACCAAAGCACACCTTCACGCTTCTTCTTACCCTTTCACTCCAGAATCTCCCTCACCTCTGTTTGTCCTTATGCATGGCTGACCTTTGGTCAGGAAGATTCATTTTGTTCCTTTGTGTGGTCTTCCAAGTCATTTGAGAACACAACAGTTATACCAAAAGAAGGAGATTTCTCTATAACTGCTGTGGCTTCATGTTAAAGGTGCTCACGATCTTACTGGGAGTCCACCCAGCTATAGCGAACACTGTGCTGTACAGTTTCAGGCCTTTTTCATTCTTCAGTGTTATGAGCGAAGGTCAGCAGATCTTGTCTGGAACGCACATCATCTTTCGTTGATCTTGAGGAAACACATCCTCCTCTTTCAGTCAAGTTAAGCTGTCATCACGACGCTCTGATTCATATTCCGGTCACGCCAAAGAACCACAGATATGAACCTAAAGACTGACAGCAATAGAAACCATCCAAAAATGCAGCCGATGGTGTCTCTTTACCCTCGAACAAAATGATTCCCCGCACCAATTTCCACTGAGAAATTACTGATCCTGCTTCCCTTTCATTGATACCTTACAACAACAAAATATCGCTTCGTGGGAGCGACACGTAAACAAACTATTGCGGATCTGCAGAAAATCAACCGCCCTTTACCTGATTAAGACCAAAGCAATCAAAGCATAAGGGGTTTGAAAAGGCATTGAAAGTGCACCCCTGATCTCTCCCTCCATCAAAAGAGGGAAAAAGAGAGAGGTGGGTGGGGGGGGGGTGGTGGCGGAAAGAGCAGTGTTTCATCTAAGTAGACAGAACGGGACCAAAAGAAAGAGACGGGGGAAAAAAAGATTAAGAAGGTAGATGTTGAATTAACCTGCTTGTGATTGCTCACTGTCAGAGTGGCACCAGGGCCAGCAGCGAGAGGCAAATCATCTGTGATGGCCCTTCCCGCTGTTCCCCCTTTGAAAGACACAGATCAAACGCACCCTAGTCACAGGCCCTCGCAGCCCCTCGCGCCGGATTGATTGACACCCGAACGTCTCCACCGCTGCTCTGTCTTTCCATATCACTCTCACTTTCTCTCTCTCTCTTCCCCTCTTTATTCAGCGTCGCACTTCGAATTAAAGCCCTTCTCAAGGATGAAAGCAGAGGTCCTTTGCAAACGAAAGAAGAGAGGGAATTAGACCCAGCAAGTGATGGAGGGGAATGATGATTAGAATTAGAGGGGGGAGAGAAAAAAAAGAAGGGGTAAAAAAAAAAAGGAGGTTAGATATGTGAGGGGAAAATGTTGCTGATAGGACACATTTTAATAAAATGGTAATGACAATTGTCTTCCCCGCGCGATCTGTGGAGAGATATGCCAGAGAGAGGTGGCGGTGCCTGTGTGATCCCGGCATAGATAGCACTGCAGCAGAACCGGAGCCACAGGTACCTCGGAGCGCTGTGACTTTGTTAGATTACCCGTCTGCTAGAACTTTCTATCTAGTTAAAATACTGCAAGTACGCTTTGACTGGAGCAGCTTTGGGAAACGGCACATCTCCTTCGTCAGCTGTGGTTGCGGGGCGATGACTTTGTTAAATGGGCCTCCTGTTCCAAAACCTATGTGACGTACACGCAGGTGAGCGATACCATTAGCTTTGTCGGGGCATCATCATCATCCCACTGTTTTAAATTGTGAAATATTTCCCTTATTATATTTTCAACCAAGGTTATAATTGCACATCTCGCAGGCATAGCGATCAAATGCTTTGTAATTAGCTCACAGCGACCGAGTACTCGGATCTGCTGCTTAGAGCCTAAAAAGATTTTTTTAAAAAACAAATAAATAAATAAACTTCTTCTAGGCATTGTTGCTGCTTTATGCAGATTCTATTTTCCTTAATAATGCATGATGGATGGCTACTGTAGAGGGCTAGAGGAGACCTGGCCTTGTAAGTGATGATGTTAATACACAGTTACAACCACGGGCAAATTCATTTGTTTGCATATATTTTGTCCTTATTAAACAAATCTGTAAACAAATATGGGTTTGGATGGCTTTTACTTAAGTTATGCATCTGTGTGCCTCTGCCAGCTCCCCTCCCTCGCTTTCACCTTCTGTTCGTCATGTAATGAAACATTACTCTCCTGAGTTTTACTTGCGTATTGTGTTACAGCGGCGTGTGGGATTGTGGAGGACAGGTGTGTATGTCATGCAAATGTGTCCCGGTATCCCGGCGCATGTGACACCGTGTCGACGTTGTGAAAGAATTCGGAGACGCCGACGATAAAATCAACATCTGTTTCTAATAACAATGTGTTATATGTGACACGTTTCTGCGTCGAAAAAATATGTGAAAAAAAGAAGGAAACAATGCAAAAAAAAACAACCCACCTATAGGACATCAAGTCGTCAGCGTTAGTGATGAACCTGCGTCTTCGTGTCACCGTCCTTATGTTGCTTTCACATGATAGGCATTAATGAAAAAAACAAGGCATTCTGTTCCATGCCAGATTAACGGGGTGGCTCATTGTGCCGATGCTGTCACAGCCTAGATGTAGTTCTTTTGAGTTCTGTTTTACAAAGTCAACAGTGAGGCATTTGTTGGCTTAACAGGAAGCTAAAAAAAAGCAAAGAAAGGAGAAACTATGACTTAATTAAGCTTTATATAAATATGGCCTGAAACTTAACTTAACACTCACTACTGATGGACAATAGAATAACGAACACAGACCCAAGGCCTGTGTTTGTTATTCTGTGTCCATCACATCTCATGTTTTTCCGACCTCAGCAATCCTGCATGTAGAAACTTGTAGATTAGCTCGAGCCAGTGTTGGGGTGTTAATTGGAGAACTCCCTCATGGAGGAACACCTTTCAGCTTCATCTGGTCCTGAGTGGCTCACGTTCGAGGACTGAAGTGAATCGGTTTGCACTCCCAATTCTTGTATCCCTCTTCTGCCTTTTTCCGTCCACACACTCCGCATGTAGTCTTGGTTTAGATATTACAGTTGAGAAGCAGCTGCTCAGTGCCAGTGTGTCTCAGGAGACCTGCAATAAGGGGTGTGTGTTTGAGGGAGAGGTGGGGGTTTACAGGAAAATGCACACCGTCGGTTGCAGGCGTCTCGGTAAACCAAACACGGTGCCGGTTAGGGCCGAGCAAGCAGCAATTCCTGCATAATGACCTGCTCCAATGAGCGTGAAAACGACTCCAACTGGCTGCATTTATCACCCATCAGCAACAACAAACGGCCTTTTGTTTCATCCTCGTCTTCCATTCCTTTTCTCCTGGCACCAGTCCGAGGGCCGTTTAGCGGCCATTCAGGGCTTTGACTGACAGGTCGCATCCAATCAGTGCAGAGACGGAGGGGCAGGAGGTTTCTGGCCGCTCCGAATGTGAAGTAATGTTTGCATTGTGTTCCCGTCACCTTTAGGCCATCGCAGACAGATTTATTTGAGGAGGAGGAGGAGGAGGAGGAGGATTCCCAGACGGGAAATGATGACTGGAAGTGTAGCGTCACTGACGGACTGGGTCAACTTCTGCCTCAAGTTCTGTCACTGTCAGAAAATTGTAGGCAGATTGATGACACTTGATATATGCTCCCTTCTGCTTGCTTATGTTGCACTATTCTCAAAAGTTGCAGATGGTCTATGTAGGGCCCAGCCGAACAGTCTTGAGTAGGTTTTTAGTCTAATGCTACATTTGGATGATAGAAAGTCAACAGTAAATAGTTCTGTAATCACACATATAGACGAAATGTAGCTACAAAGTCGTAATTTTCTGAACCGGTTTATGTTGTTAGTGAGCAAACGTCTTCTTTTGAGACTCCAGCTGAAACTCCTTTTCCTAGAAAGCCAGTTTTTTTTTGGATGCGCTACACCGACTCCCCAGAGTGAATCTTGGCTGTCATTTAAATAAACTACCACTCTTCCCACATCCTAAAGGGATTGTTCATGATGTGTCAGCACACACTTCAAATGCTTAACGTCTTTCTTTTTAATCAAAAGATGAAAGGGGAAAACATTTGTTATATGTTTGCAAGAACGTCTGTCGGAGCACTGCGGCGGGCTTTCGTGTGTACATACGGTGTTCAGACAGACACGCACAAACACACACACAGAGACAAAGTGTGAGTGACGTGTGGTGGGGATGCTCGTGGGCAGGGCTGCTCCTCCTGTGTGGGACAGTGAGTATGGGATCAGACAGGCCGCCGGCTGCTATAAATACTCATCCATAATTCAATCCTCCTTCTCCCTCAATTCAGACACTGTCCAATATCTAGCTACGGCTAACAGCTAACCTGTCTAAGACGAGACAGAAAGAGAGAAAGATGGAATTGATGTGAACGTTGAGTTAAAAAAATAGAAAAAGATAAGAAGGAAAAGAAGAAATTGTTAAGGAGAGCATGTTGCAAGACGGGGCCAGACTGCTGATTTCCACTTTCAGCCCGGCTTGCCCCATCTTGACCTTTACTGAGTCAACACAGCTCCTAGTACCAACATGTTTTCCCTGATCTACACCCTCATTGGCTGAAGTGCACTTCTGAGATCTCCACCACGACCTTTGCCCTTTTTTGCTGTGCCAAGGACCCTTGTCTTCCTCCTTCGCCTCTGTGTGTGTGTCTTCTGTTTGGTGGCTCTCCAAACGTCTCTGCATCTCTAATTACCAAAAGGCTCAACTTTCCCAACTAAACAACCAATTACCAACACTTTAGCCCAGCCCAATCCCATGTTTTCTGATACAGTGTCCTATTAGGGGCCCTTATTTTTTTCCCCCAGCATAATTGAATCCCCTGGCTGCTCATCAGCGGGCTAATTTAAGCCAATGTGCAGAGTTGGTAATCAGAGGGGCTGCCTGTTAGACTATCAGACCCCAATTAAGTGCCCTCTTATTTCCAACATAACAAGCCACTATCACCACTGCTGTTATTGTGTTTCCCTCTTTAGTGCCCAGTTCTGTTTGGGTAAATGTGTTTGAAGAACAAGAAGAAAAAGAGGGAGTTTCCGTGTTAAGTTGAGCTCTGGTACAGGTGGTGGTGTACCAAATGCACTTGTAGATGGAGAAGAAGGAAGATAATTAGGGTGACGATCCAGAGAGCAGAGATCTGCCTGTTTTTTCTTCTGTCAGATTGATAAAGCTCAGACGTTTCTCCCCAAAACGCCCAACAGTACTTTACCGTGAAAGCTCTTCTGGCGTACTTATTAGTGCTACAACAATGTTCATCAAAAGATACCCCAAAAAAAAGGCTTTTATGGACTACCTTGAGGCCACGGAGCAACAGTTTTATGTGAAAAATACTCTTGCTCTCCGCCTAAATCACAAACTTAGTGCTGAAACTAATGAGTGTAAATTCAAAGCCTGGGCCCGATCTGTTTTCACCACATTATTTGGGTTCAATGAGTGCACATACCACCAAAATCTTGTTAGAAAATGTATAAGCAGTGAAGTCTTTAAACTTCAAAAAAAATTCAAACATCTATCTCCTGCTGCCAGAACCTGATGTGGCTTAATGCAGCTTTAACTTGACAAATAGATTTGAAATGGAAAAAGGTTTCAGAGATGAACGCCTTCACCACCAGCACCTCTTTCTGTAGCTCTCATGAGTGCAGAATATCTCACTTTTTTTTTTTCTTCTTCCTTTCTTAGTCTCCCTCCCTTTTTTTTAAGTCTCTGTCCTGTCCTGGTGACTGGTGCAGTTGAGGGGAGCCAGAGTGTGAAAGAGGCCCACAGAGGGCTGATGAGGACTGTCTTAGCAAAGCGTGTCTCAAGTCTGGGACTGCAGCTTTTGAGTGTGTGTGTGTGTGTGTGTGTGTGTGTCTGTGTCTGTGTGTGTATGGTAGCAAGAAATAGTCTGTGTGCGTGTCTCGAAGTCTAAGTGTGTGTTTAGTGTTGGTGTCGACTCCCCATAGCCTAATTAAAGGGCGAGGAAAGCCACTCACTGGGAGATTAAACCTAAAAGGGTAAATTAGCACTCAAAAGGGGTGTGGCAAATTCACACATACGCACAGGCCATGAAATCTCTTCTGACACCTGTGAAGAAAAAAAAAGGGGGGAAAAAGAGAATAAGGAGGAGAGAGAGGGGGGGGGGGTGACTTTTGTGTTTCCATAGCAGAGTTGTGTGCTGTGTATTTGTCGAGATGAGGATCTGAACTGGCCACTTTATTCTTTTTTTAAGGTAGCGATGGGAGTTCTGGGTCCTCTATGTGTGCGTGGGTTACCTGGTCAGCTGGTGGACGTGTCTATTTCACTTCATAGTACTTTGTTGTAAGTCACTTTGGATAACAGCCTTTAACTCCTGTAAGATGTTCAACAAAGAAATGTTGAGACTCCGTGGAAGATTTCATGTCAGTTGTGAAATACGTCTCATATTTAAATTGAACTTACATTTAACACTTTATTAAACTTGTTAACTTTTTAAGGGTCATCTCGATTGTTATGTCCGACCATGCAGATGGTTTGTAAAGGTGTATGCTAGCCCACAATGCCCGGGGACAAGCAGAAACAGCAGACGTAAGTCCCTACTATGAGATATGGAGTGTTTAAGACCTCCGTGCCCCATGTTTACAAAGCAGGCTTTCTGTTATAAATGTGTCGTCTCACAATTTTCAATAATATTTATTTTCTACCAAATATTTGTTTCAAATTAAATAAATTGTGTACTTTTATTAATCAAGTCTGAATAGAACCGGTTTAACTGTTACCGGTTGGTGAAGATCGAGGGGTTTTCCGTGGTGTTTCATGTGTGTGAGTACACACACACACAGACACACACACACACACACACACACACACACACACACACACACGCGAGTGTCACATCATCGGTCACCCCCCTTCATATAAATATCCCACGATTCAACAGCTCGCTTTAACGCCCCGGGCTACACTGCTATCTCTTTCTAACCGAACCCCGTGCTACTCTCTCAGTACATCAGCTCGCTTTCTGCCTCTTTCTTCTGGTGCTGTGTGTTTGCGTGCGTTATGATGTCTTACCGTTTGTGTGTGTGTGTGTGTGTGTTGTTGGTGAGTGATGTGACTCTGGGCTCTGCCACGCTATCCGTCTCTCTGTCTGTCTTCTACTCCTGTTTGACTGCTATCAGACAAGTGTTGTTTGAGAGAGAGTGTGTGTGTGTGTGTGTGTAAATGTCGTCTGTCAGTGTCTTCCTCCAGAATCAGACATCTAGCAGAGCATCTCAGCTTGGCACACACACACACACTGTGTTGAAGATGCATACACACACACGCACACACGCGCAGTTTCGCACAGGACTACATCTCCAATCTTATAGTTATTTGCCCCCAAGGACTAAGTGTGTATGTTTGCACGTAAAAGAGATTGCGTGCGCATGTGGGTTGTTGCTGCGAATACACACAGACACAAACACAAACAAACAAACACACACTCTTGCATGTCTTTCCGTTTGTGGGAGTAAGAAAATAGATCTTGGTTCTGTCACGACTGGGCCTGCAGGCATAAGAGGCCTTAACGGATGTCTCTCTCAGTGAAACGCACACACACACACACACACACACACTCACTCACTTTCTCTCACATGCACACAACACAAACACGATACAGGTCTCAGACCCCTCTCCCTCCTGGACTCGTAGTGAGGAATACAGATTCGGGCTCCTCTCTAGATAGGGATCAGCCTCGCCGTGGCTTCAGAAATGCTATCTTCACCGGGCGGCTGAATTGATAATACTCCCCCCTACGCATTTTATTACAAAGGCCCAGTTTGTAAAAAGGTAATCATTTACTGTTGCTACTATCTCCCCTGAGCCATACATCTTCTGTCTTCACAGGACAAAGTTCTCCTGCTGCTACCGACACTGTTTTCTTTATTTTCCCTTTTTTTTTTTCCTTTCTCTGTCGGTGGATTCGCAGACTGCTACTTTTAAAGGTTTATCACCCCTGGCTGCCTCACAGTTTTACACTTACAACAACCCACCTGGTGAAATTAGATGTTTGCGTTAAATGTACGCATTTTGTGTTCGTTGCTGTAAGCATGCATGGGTGTGTGTGTGTGTGTGTGTGTGTGTGTGTGTGTGTGTGTGTGTAGGGGACAGAAGGGCTGAACATGACAGTGAGTGAAGGACTAATCCCTTTGGGCACGTAGTGGAATCCAATACCAAGTACCAAAATCTCATTATTTCAATTATCATATTTATCATATTTATTCATTTTCTCCCAGCCAGGCTTAATGCTGCCCCCCCCCTCTCTCTCCTCCCTCTCTCACCGCTCCTTCCTCTGTACATTAATCTATTTTTTCCCCCTACTGCTCTCTCCACTGGCGACATGTGTGCCTGCCAGTCATGTTGATTGACAGCACTCAAGTGGCCTACGGTAAAGCAGCTCATTTTTCCGTCTCCTTTCGGTCAGACGTTGTGCCGGTGAATGGCGGGGCCTTATCAGGAAACCCAATTTATTGCCGTTTCTCTGGGCGAAAGGGGTTGCCACTCACACTGACTGACAGCTCTCAGATTTGCAGGCTGCAGTGTAGGGATTTCCTTTAAGTTGTTATGTTTTCCTTCTTTCTTTTTCCCGCACTGTCGGAGATTATGCTAGCGCACACCGCCGTGCGTACACACTTTACACACGCGTACACAAAGACATGTTGGATAGATCAGCCTCGCTCCCTCGTGTCCAGACCGTTTTGTTTTCGCCTGACCTTGTCGTTGATTTTGACTGACGGACGGCGATCCGGGTCAAGTTCAGCCTCTTGAACATCTTTGTTTGAGTAACTGTTTATATTCATGGGGGGGGGGGGAGCTGATGGTAAAGAAAAATAAATGTTACGGGCAAAATAAAACTTGATTCATGCAGAGATTGCTATTTTTTATTGTTTTGTGATTTTATGTGTAAGTGCAAAGGCATGTTTGTTTCATTGCCTAAGAGCATTAAAAGGGGGAATGCATGAATTTATGTTCTCATCTCAGCTGTGTGTTTTTTACGTTCCCCTCCCTGTCTGCGTGTTTATGAGCGAGTCTCGTGTGTGTGTGAGTGTGTTTGTGTGTAACCAGGCGGAAATGTTTGCCTTGGTTTGATATGCATTTGAAAACACATCGACGTATGTCATGATGTGTGAGTTCTTCTTCTTTTTTTCTGCATGTCTCTGTCTGTGTATGCATGTGATGTTTTTGTTTGTGTGTGCGTTCGCTCCCATGTGTGTGCGCGTTTGCGCGTGTCGAGTATGACCTCCGAATCCTGAGGCTTATCGTGGTGGTGTTCCACATTATTGATAGCGAGCGGAGATATCGACAGGCCGGGCGCCGGCAGCTTGCAGCAGCGCCGGCAAGCGGGATGGGACTTTGATATGACATATTGTGCGTCTCAGCACAAGCCATAAATAATTCTGACACGTTTTTGTATGCATGGGAAAGTCCTTGATTCAGCCTCCCATAAAAATAAACTTCTATTATGGAAGGTATTTGTCAAGTGGGTGCGTGATGGATGGCCCGGCGTTTACCCCGTGGCAGGACGATGGGTTATGGATGCCCGCCGCCCGTTGCCGGGGGAGGAGTCGAACCCAGCAACGCTGACACCAGAGTAATTACTGCCCTCCTCGCCACGGCAACGGAGGGAGGGAAGTGGAGGAGGGATATGAGGCCAGAGAGGTGTGTGTGTGTGTGTGTGTGTGGGGGGGGGGGGCTTTATACACACACCTGCACAACCTTCTGTCCTGTTACGCCACCAGCGTAAAGAGAAGAAGGTGATGATTGGCCACAGATGGACGGACAGATATAGTCATTGGATATTGAGGTTTTGATATAGATTGATTTATTTATTAACATACTGATCCCTCATGAACACGTTACATGTCATATTTTAAAACCTCGCTATAATACTGCCTAATTAGATCCGACATGATTACTATAAACAAATGAGCCCACGGCTTGGTCATGATTACTCCGTTATCATTGTTATTATCTCGTTGCTTCTCTTTGTCGTCGATTAAACAGTTAATCAATTGTCAGAAAATGAACTGTCTTGATAAGATGAACTTTATTGATCCCACTCTGGGAAATAGAAGTGTCACAGTAGCAAAAGAAAGTACGAGCTGTGATATATAGTATCAATAAGTAACCTTATAGAAAATACAATACTCTATAATCTACTTCATAAGAAATGAAGCATTGGAACAAAAGTAAAAGGCACTTAATGAATGAATGAATTTGTTGACAAAGAGTGTTAGTTGACTATTAAGCGAGGACATTCCTAAAAAATAGTCACAGACGAGGCTAAGATTTGCTTCTTTTCTCTGTTATTATCATAAATTAATACATTTTACCACTTTTTTAAAATGCCGCCTTGGACTCTGACAGGAATAGACTAAATAATTAGTTAATCAAACCAAAACTAAAGATAAAAGATGTATGTTGACGGTCTGCCAACGACACTGAAAGCTTCATCTTTGTAATCACAGCAACCAGCTCCAGCTTTGTGCTCTAATGTAATCCAGTAATTGGTCCCAACCCAATCTGAGTGTGTGGTTCACAAAGTAAAACTGTAACACTTAAGACATTCTAGACTAACATCCACCGTGGTAGTACACAACACCTAAAAAGTATACAAAGGAACAATGTATAATTCCTGAATTCAGTTTTACTAGTTTTGCAGATGGTTGAGCAGCTTGATCTGATAAAAGCACCGTGTAAAGAAAATGTGTACTTAAGCAGAGCAAAGATGTTTGTATGTGTTAGTTTGCATGCAATCCCAAGCATTCCCGTAGTGGCACACTTATGAATATGTACAGCTATTTGCGTGTGCTAATGAGCACATGTGTGCGTGTTTGTATGTCAGTCTGTGGGCCCAGCAGCCAGATTGAGCTGAGGCTCGGGTCCCATCTGAGGAAGAGGAGGACGGTAGGCGTGGGGGCTCGGAACATGTGAGGGATGGGTGCTCTCCTAACCACCGCTAGCCCGCGTGGGTGTGCAGGTGGGGGGGGTCGGGGGTGGGGGCCACAGTCGCAGCCCGTCAGTGGGAGTGACACCTGTTCCCCGGCTGCCCACCCCTTCGTTCTTACAGCTGCTCCGCTTCCTCTGCTTCAACCTTTTACCTGCCATCCATCGCCGTTGCCTTCCTCCTCCTCCTCCTTCTCCTCCTTAACAGGCAGCGTGGAGGAGAAGCTCGTCACAGCAGGCCGGGGAGCAGCGAGTTGGACCGGTCCAGATGTTTCTTACATGCCAGGAAGGGAGGAGGGTTTTTGTCAGGACACAACCACAAGCTCAGACAATTACTGTAACATCAGCAGATTGCCTCGGTGCCACCAAGGCTGCTGTTAAGTGAGATGATTGGTACAAGATGGTGTGTGTAAGTCAACTGGCATAAGCCACACACATACGCACGACTTCTTCAAAAACACAGGTGTGCATGGACCTGCAGTGTGCTGTCTGCGCAACCCTGCAGTTGGTCTAGTTGGAGAAACGGCAATACACTAATGTAATCGGTTTTTTTGAGTATGTTATATTTCTATAATTATTCCCGAAGTTCAACATAAAGTTTGCATTTTGAAAAACAGCTAGACTTTGTGTTATTGTCCTAAACTGAACGGCTGCTGAGAATCATACAGTACATCTCAGTGTTGAGAGTGTAGCTTCTCAGTCGTCTGCCACCTTTAACACAACCTCGTTTTGGCAATAATTGCGATGGGAACTTTGATTAGGTAAAGCTTTCAAGGCTTATGGCTCTTTTCATGTATGGCTTGCATTGCTTTGCTTCTTTTGTATCACGTGCACCCTCAAGTTTGATGTTTCATATCAAGCTAAAGATAGCTGGTAACCTATTACACGCCGTCCGTGGCACACCGTGCATACAGATGCAGACAGTATTAAGACATGCCTGTTTGCATGGATCGGCCTTGTTTAACCCGGTAACCCTCTCCCAAGGTCCAGATAGGTGGACTGAAGCGGCTGTCGACCGCTACGGATGAGGGGTCGGGGAGGAACGGGCCTCGGTCAATAGGCTTAGAAGACCATCAGGGACTATTGATTGTGGCGGACAGTGAGGCCAGCTCTGCACTAATTGTTTCTTTACTAGCCTGTGGCAAAGACAACAGTCACGGGCAGGGACTCATGAATCTTACATCTGTTTTGTTGCGAAAGCTCCGGGAGTTAATAGCCTTTGATTACCGGGGGGGGGGACGTGTGTGCATGTTTGTGTAGGTGTGTGTGTGCAGCGGTGGATAAAATGGACAGATTTATACTTTATGCATTTATGATTTTATTTGTGTTACAGAATCACTTTTGTTAGATACGATTTTGGTGACTTTTTTTCTATTTAGGGCACAACATGCCAATAACATCAGATGTTTTTACAGAAGAACATGAAGATTGATTGTAGTGTAATCATAATGCTGTTATACTATTTTATTATGTCCTTATTGAGCAATGTGAGCATCAGTTCAAGTAAAGAAATGACTGAAATGTCAGTGTCAGTTAATATATAACACTAAAGTATTGTTGTGATATAGCTTCTGTAAAAAAACAAAACACGAGTGTAAAGATTGGTAGTTGACGGGTCCTTTTAGTTGCTGGTGTGTGTCGGGACTATATTTCCCATAAACCCTTCTGTTTCTTAACTTCTTAGAACAGTTAAGGTGGTCCTACTGTATGGGTTTCAGTCAAAATGCTTAATATTGTACCTGTAATGACGTTGAGTAGGTGCTTTACCTGAACCCTTTACACTTTGCTCTTAACATTAAACACAGCAATAAATGTATCGTAGTTCACTATTTAGTTGCCGATTCAAATTATTTCAGTTTACCATAATTCATAATTTACACAACGATACAAATAATATACAAATACATCTTGTTGGCTTTCCAGAGAGGAGTGTCCCGTGCAGGAGTCATATTTGCTATTCTAACCCCGCTGCAGTGGCCCAGCTGAATTCAACTTGTTTGTTTATTGCGTGCAGCAGCAGAGTTTGTTTGTGGCTGGCTGTCAGAGCGGCCGGCCCGTTGTGATGAAAGACACTTGGACCTTCCCATCCATTTCACATTTGCTCCAATCAATTATTCAACAGGACAGCCAATTAAAAATGAGGGAGAGCGGTCAGGGCCTCGCCCCCCGAAGGCCGCCACTAGACAACTCTCTCCGTGAATAATTGGTGCAATTAATTTAGCATTGAGCAATAAAGGAGTTCTCACTCTCCTCTCTCTCTCTCTCTCTCTCTCTCTCTCTCTCTCTCTCTCTCTCTC
>NW_022280133.1:445199-450603 GCF_004355925.1 Anarrhichthys ocellatus
TCTCTCTCTCTCTCTCTCTCTCTCTCTGTCTCTCTCTCTCTCTCTCTCTATCTATATATACTGCAGAAGCTCTCAACACACTAGTCATTACAGACACACATCACAGCAACGCACACACACTGCATTGTATAACATGCAGGTGAGGCCATCCCCTCCAATTGCAATTTGCCCTCCTTTTAATTGAAAGCAAAATAGCTAATCACTCGTTAGAATGTTAATTGATCCTCACAAGGTAATTTGTCGCGAGTAGCTGTAGTAAATGACTATTATTTTACAAAAGAATCAAAAGGGCAAACCACTTTTGGGCTTTATTAGTGGATAATATTTGGTTTATAATGATGGCCAGCTATATCACGAAAATTGTAGTCGCCCACACCTAACAAAAACACAGCTGTGCCCTCTGGGACACACACACACATTCTAATGCCGCAGCAGGAGGGATTCTGAGATAGGTTTCGGAGCCCTGGTCAGACCGTAAATTATTGCCATACAAAGGAATTATTCCATTTACGTGATTCTATACATTTCTCCCTCCGATTGTCTCTTATCTGCAATTATGTTTAATTTGCTACTGCTGCCCTCGCGAGCTGGCTGGTACCAGTAATGACACACACACACACACAATTGTAAGGACACTCAGGAGGAGGGTAATAGTGACAGCTAAATTACGCAACAGCTTTGATTTATTCAATCACAACAGAAGTATAATGAAGGACGAAACATCCTCCCCACCCTGCCTTCTTCTGCTTTCTGCCCCCCTCTCTCCTCCTCCTCTATCATCCTCTCTTTATTGATCAATCTCTAACTCCTAGTATAACCCCCCCCCCCCTCCTCCTCCTCCCACACACACATACACACACACACCTCTTCCTTCTCCACCACTCACCTCCATGAACAACCCCCACCCATCCTCTTTTGATAGCCAGATTGACAGTCGAGTAATTTCACTGTCAGTGCTGACTGACGCATGGTAATGGGAAGACGTTTCAGAGCGGCAGTACAACACAAAATAATTTCCAATTTACCGCTCATCAAAAGCACCCTTACAAAAATAAAGAGAGCAAGGGAGGGATGGGTAAAGAGGGAGAGAAAGGGAGGAGGTGAGGGGAAACACAACAGTGGATTTATGGCTTCAATTACTGATATTTCACATTTAGTTTAAAGCGACATGTTTTTGTAATATGACAGGCTTCACTGGATTTGAAAACCTCTTCAGACCTCTCCACTCTCCTCTTCCTACATTTTTTTTTTTCCTCCACCCATTTCTCTCCCCTCTCGTGGTGGAGATAATGAAAGGGCGGATCAAGACGGTGGTGAGGGGGGGGGGTTGGACTGAGGGGGGTAGATTGAGGAAGAGAGTGATAGCTGTGACTCCTGAGCCTCTTTAGAGAGCCAAAGAGGGAGGAAGACGAAGACCCGGAGCTTTGATGTAGATGGATTTGACTGCAACTCATGTCATCATTCACTGGTCGGGCCTCAATATCTACCCCACCTGTCACTGGCAGGATTTACAACTGTACCTCACTCATCATTGATGGACTTAAACTACCCCGTGACAGTCATTTGGTGGGTTTCAATCGTTTATTGTTTTTTTCCTACTGGTGGGTTGGCACGGTATTCATGTCTTATGAGTGGATGAGCTTTATTTCCTTTTCTTGCATCTTTTCTGTGTTTTGGTGACTTGCCATTCAGCACGTTTGGAGTCCAGTAAGGGAGGAGTGTCTGTTGAGTGCTGTTGACCTGGTCTGAGGCCATGAGCTATTTTTGTCACTAACATGTGTGGACTTACATAGTCCTCTCCAGCAGCAGGTATACATGAAGCATGTTGTAAAAGTGCAGTAGCACACACTAGAGCCAGTGGCTCTGCAACAACAGCTCCATGTGCCTTCCTGTGTCACAAACGTATCTCCTGAATTGAATATCACTTCTTGTAATGGCAGTATAGAGGTGGACCTGTTGCTGCCACAAACGGCATGTTGTAGAACAGCATCCTGACTGTCTGTAGAATCCGTTTACATGTCAAGGTGGGACCAGGACAATTTGCTCTGTCAGGTGTCGATGGTGTTGTTTGACGTTGGCTACGGCTCATATTTCTCATTCATCCTCAGTAAATAAAGCAGGTTGTGTTGCATTAAAAGTTATGGCAAGCCAGGTTACATCAAGGCCGTAGAGTGAACTCCACCCACCATTCACCTCATCACTGTTCCTTTCCGCTCTTCCTCTTCTCTCTATCTGCGTCCCCTTATGCTGAACTCATTCACACAAACAGGTACGTGAGTCACCTCCCACAGCGCTCTCCGGGCAACGCTTACATTGTGTGTACGCGTGTGTGTGTTTATACTGTACCCTCCCCACCTCGCAACCTGCCCTCCACCCAGCTGGTAGTGGTGTCGCAGCAGAGATTGATAAGTTGATGCTAAAAGCTCTTTGTTTGAGGAGCCTCCTGGAGTGAGAGAAAAACACCACCTGCTTTCCACGGCAATACGAGAGCGCACACACACACACACACACACACTTACACGCACACTGAATACACACGTCACTCAGTGCAGAAGCTCAGCCAACATTTGACAGTTTAGTCAAACTCAACAGCAGCTTGTAATTTTCACAATATGATATGTCCAACTATACATTAATATAAAAAAAATGATTGATTTGAACACATGTTCAGCAGGGATGACGGGATGTTTAACCTAAAATAGTTGACATTAATTAGCTACAAGCCGAGCTATCGAGCTAAACTAAAGCTTCTACTGACTCTCCGCTCCATATCGTTGATGCTGGACTGTACACATAGTAGATAAAGCACAGATATGGATAAGTAAACATTCAGAAGACCCCAAATTGCGTTGATGTTTGTGAGTGTACATGCTTGTGTCACTGAATTTCACTGTGTTTCCTGACAGTGTTTCCGGTGCTTAGCCGCCACTACTACCTCTCCCACCTGTCATGTAAATAGATTCATACTTGACAAAAGTAAAGAAAACAAAGCAAAGCCAATAACTGATAATAACGTATATCTCAACTGTATCATCATCAGATTTGCCATACATTTACAACCACGTCTGTAAGCTTGCTGGCAGGGGCATTGTTAGCCATGCCAGTAGTTTGAACTTCAATGCAAAGCTCTGACCAAATAAAGACATTTTTTAGGGGAAAGTCAAAAGATGGGAAAGGGAACGCCCGCCAATATCGGTCATTAAATCATATTTTGTTTATTCAAAGTCTACTTGAAGCCCTTACTTTTGTAGTCACCAGTATTTCTAGTCTTATTCTAGTCTTTTAAGATCCCCAGGGGAAGTCCAAATTACCCCTGTGGGAATAAGGTCAGTTTATATAAACTCAGAAGAGTGTAGTGAAGCTCAAACAAGGCTCATGTTGCTATAGCTCCTGCATTGATATGCAGCGCGCGGTCCAATGAGAGGGCATGTGTTATCCCCAGTGGAGTGGTCTTTTTTTTCCTGCCGTGCTCCTGGTCTTGGGAGAACATTTCTACCTCAGCCCTCTGCTGCCAACGCCACGCCACAATGGACCCCGCACACACACACACACACATACACACACACAGACATGGCGCCTGTCACTCCGTTCGTCCTCTCGTGAGATGTTGCCAGCAGCTGTTGCTGTATGTTCACCCCACTTTATAAGTGTGTGTTTGTGTATATTGGTGCCATACGTCTCTTTCCCCAGAAAGCGAAGGAGCAGAGCCAGGAGACTAACAGTCACCCACTCCACACTGCCGCCAGCACACATGCCGTTTACACAGGCACTTAGTAACAGAGGAAAACAAGATACCTACCAATGAGGAATATGTTGGGGTTTTTTTAAACAGCGAGACGGAAAAAATATAGAAAGGTTTTTATGCATGCATGTGTGATCCCATGTGGTTTTTCTAGTTCTGGACCGTGACACTTTATCCGTCCTCTATTAGAATCCCTGAATCCAAACTTGCGGTATTCAATCATTTTGATTAAAAGCCGCAGTCTCTAACAGAAGTGTTGGGAGTGGAGCTGCACGGCGGCCAGCCACGTTTGAGAATTCATATATTTTCATAAACTTTTAACAATGTCAATGAGACACGTCTTCAATCTTTGGCCGCGCGACGGCAGGGCATTCAATCTTTCTTTAGCTTTTCGACAGAAAATTTGAATACAAGTGCAGTGTTATTAATGTGACAGTTCATATGGAGGGCTTCATGGGGGGATTTGTGAGGGCTTTTTTTTTTTATTAGTTTTGGAGACACTTGAAGCAGAGAGAGAAGGAAGGGGAAGAAGCACGCTCTGCTAGGTCAAATACAGCTGGAGGGGCCTTCTCCGCGTTCCCAGCTAGCAGTGACGTTAACATTTTAATTTTGCACGCCCAATTAACAGCGCTAACTAACCAGGGACATTAATTTCTGCTGCGCCTTCAATATTAGAGAACCGAATACAATATATATATATTTTTTTCCTGTTTCCTGTCTCGGATTTATTCATCATTTAGTATTGCACCCCGCCCCACTCAATTGTTTTCATTGAATTGCAGTCAAATCAATATCGCCGTAATGCTGATTTATTCAGTTTCATACCTATCTCTGCTCTGACTCAGTTTTAAGTGGTTGGTTGAGTGATATGTCAGCATATTGTGCAATCAACAAAACTCATTTTGCTCCTGGAGTGGCTCAATCTAACCTAAACGAACTTTAATCCTATTATTAATAAATACAAAAATCGTACCGATTGTTTTGTTTTCCTCCTTTTCGCATCAATCCTGACGTCCAGGTTTATTTGAAAGTGACCCACCAGCGAGTGACTTTGAGTGCATCGCGTTTGGATTGATAGGAGGTTATATTTAGCCTGATGCAGTGCATCTGATTGCCCTTGATGCCGTAAAGAGCAAACCCTGGCTAATATGAAATGCTTCGTCAATGTCAGATCAATGTGTACATCTTAAATGAACGCACGCCGGCTGCATAATCCATAACCGTGGGCAGAGTACAAGCAGCACAGCACTGTATTCAGTGTCTGTTGTCTTTGACACATCTTTGGTGTCATGGGTGGTGCCATAGAGGCGCCTGAGAAACAGGCCAGTCGCTATTCATATAGCTTTTATTACCAGTCTCTGGTTACGTGCCATAATAATGCAGGGCATTTTATCAGCATTAACTTCACTGGTGTAGATATCCATCCGTCAATATGACCATGCTCATACTTATGGGATGTCCATGTGATTGTGTGTGTGTATCTACACACCGTTTTTCTATTAAGATTTCAAAAACCTGACAACAGATACAACAGATACATATATCTGTAGTTCTAGAGAGACTTATCTGTATGTTACTGATTAAAATAATTCATTACAGTCGGTTCAGATCAAAAGGTTAGTTCACCCATATCATAAAAATCTTATTATCTCACATACAGTT
>NW_022280133.1:453603-457900 GCF_004355925.1 Anarrhichthys ocellatus
GTGTGTGTGTGTGTGTGTGTGTGTGTGTGTGTGTGTGTGTGTGTGTGTGTGTGTGTGTGTGTGTGTGTGTGTGTGTGTGTGTGTGTGTGTGTGTGTGTGTGTGTGTGTGTGTGTGTGTGTGTGTGTGTGTGTGTGTGTGTGAGCGATCCCGTGGTCGTTTGTAACCCTGGCACTCTCATAGCACCTGCTGCCCAAACCCAGGCAGCCTAGTAATGATGCAGACTGATGATGTTAATAAGAAGAGGTGCCCCCCCTCGGCTACAGAGCTCAGGCAGGACACATGCGCCCACTTATACACACACACACACACAAATATGCATACATGCGGCAAACAAAAAACAAATGTACATATGAGCATTTTGCAACAGTCTGTAATCACACGGTTCATTGGCACACACCTGCAGTGCGTCACGTCCGCGAGTGTTCAGGAAGCTTTTGGCGTGTTTCGAGGTGGGTGGCGGCTGAGCTGAGAAACACTACCTCCCTATCTGTACAGAGATACAGAAATAATAATGGAAATAAAAAAAAAACGTGTTAGTGCGTGCGGTGAAAACCTTTCCGCTGGAAGGAAGAAAAGGGAATTATCACATATAGTGATGTCTTCATGCATGTAGCAATACTCTGTCTCTTTTTATTTAAGAGATAAACATCAGTAATTGGTGGTTGATGTACGGTTTCTAGGCTGTATTCGCTACAGGTACATATATACAACCTTTTAATCTGTGTGTGTGTGAGCGCTGTGGTTTCACAGGATTCAAATGTTTGTTCTCGAGAGCTTAATCTCTTCTCTCAGTCATGATGCCGCCGTGTAGTAAAAGCTGGCTGGAGCCCGGGCCAGCACAGGTTGGTAGTTACTTTATTTCTCCCTCCGCAGTGTCTCTTGTTTTATTTTGCCTCACAATCCGGAAGAATTGATGGAGTCGCTGTGTTTATTCCGGCAATGTCAGCACAGAGCCCGCACGCACACACACACACACACACACACACACACACACACACACGCGCACACATTCACTTTCACTCCCTCTTGTTCTCTTCCTCTGTCTCTCTCTACTTCTCTCTCGCGAGGTAAACATATTTTGCAGAAAAGCTGACGGAGAGCTTGTTTTAACAACCTCAAGGTCAGCAAGTCAAAGCCTACAGTCGTCACGCCAGCCTCGATGTATGTCGGTGGCCTCTGTGTGTGTGTGTGTATGTGTGTTACAACAGTATGGTATCTCCATGGCAGATTTATACCTCACCGTGTACCTTCAATAATTCAATAACAGTGCCTGTGTCTCCTCCGCAGCTCTGTGTCATTATAGAACAGGGCTAAATGCCACCAGGCCTAGTCCTTCTCTCAGTCGGTGTCTCTCCACTGCAGAGCCACAGCACACTCGCAGTGTGTCCACGCACACACACACACACACTCGTGTGTGCTCCTCTGCTGCCTCACTTTCTGTCAAGCTCCCACAGCTTAGCAGGCTGCAAAGGTTGCCGAAAGGCCCGCTGTCTTTGTCGTATTAGTTGATTTCCAGCTACAACCTGGTCATTTTCATTTTCTCTGTTTCTCCTCGACACAGTTGTGGTGACCACAGTCACGCTCAACCCCGAGCGAGCATCAAAATCCGTCAGTTCTGCTGTTCCCTCACCTCTTTTATGGCCTGTCGATGCCTCCTCCCTGCAGTGCGAGGCGATTTTAACCCTGCTGACCTGTCTCCTAGCCCTGCTTAGCTGTATTCTGGACATCCGTGACTCCTCCGGCATTATGGAGCTCCTTCAATCTCTCCCATCGATCCTGCTCCCTTTCTGTTGCTATGTGCTTCAACCCCTCTCTGACCCGTCCTCGACTGCCTCATAGTCCTGTCTAGTAATGTGCCCCGTGCAATGCCCTCCCCTTTGCGTGCTTGCGTGTGTGTGTGTGTGTGTGCATGCACGTGTGTGTTCGCCGCTGACCTGAGTGATGAGTGGTGACCCTCTGGCTGGCGCCTGGCGTCCTCCTCACTCCTATTGATTAGATCTGAGGTTTCATACAGTAGCCTCCTCACGTGACTGTCATTTACTGTCTCTCCTCTGTCTCCGACCTGTCTTGCACACACACACACACGCGCACACATTCATTCAGTCGCTTATGAAGCAGGCATGTAAGTGATGCGCTAATGAGCGCGAAAGAGGTCAAAGGACCAGATTCTATATTGCTCGTATGAACACACACACACACAAGGCATCCAGCAAAACGACTTTAATTAACGGACAACAGATGCAGCATGCTAACTGCTTGTATAATTTAGCTTATAGCTACAGAATGAGTCGGCAGCAGAGTGATGTGCGAGCGAGGGATCAGAGAGAAAGCGAGGATACAGCTGTCGATGTTAATGTACATCTTGGGGTTTGATCTGATTTGATGGAGTGCGATTTGCAAAACTTTCATTTCTCAACGTGCCAGGTCATTTCCTGCCCTCGCAGCCGTTGGTAAACAGCGTCCTCAGAAAAACTAGACCTTTATGTGTGTGTGTGTGTGTGTGCGTGTGTGTGCGTGTGCGCTTGTGTGTGCCTCTTCCACTCAGTCTTTGCCACAGTAATGCTCAGGTTAAGTGTAGTTGCAGGCTATTATACATCATTAGGGTAAGTAAGGCTCAGGCAGCGCGGCAAGAGAAATGGACTCTTTCCGTTGCTTCATTCCTCACCGGCCATGGCTGAAATAGGACCTGACGTCACACACACACACACACACACACACACACACACATATATACACACATGCTGGTACGAAGGCACAAACTGCTGCACGGAGCAAGCAGCTAGCCACTTATCCAGTCAGTCAGTCACAAATCACACTGTCAATCAGGTGGTTTATAGAGGCTAAAGTCTCCTGATCGCTGCTAGTAGTCCGCCCAGCATGCCACTCTCCTTCCACACTGGAAATTGAAGCTTTATTAATGGATAGACGTGAGTGTTTTATTACGTTTTCACGGTTTATGATACATGTTAACACCAACCACACTGGATTCAGCTGTCCAGTATGACAGATAGGTTGCAATTTGTTTCTGTAATTACTGCGCATTGATTAGTAATGAATTGAACATTTTTGTTGGTAATATTATTATTCATAATTAGTTTGAATCAAAGGTTTTTCTTCATGCCAAGAAAGGAAAACATTTATCTCAATCATTTTAAATATTGGCTGTCACCCATGTGGATCAAACCCCATGAACACAGACGGATCAACAGTGTTGTATACAATTCGTGCTTAGTTTTTGCCCATAGTCAGGTAAAAAAAAGTGAAATGCCCTTTGTTATCTCTCTTTGAGCTTTTTGTGTTTCCTATGCAGAGGGGCACAGTGGTGTCCTCTGCCCAGAGGATGGACCTCCAGCTGGGTTTAAAGACACAGGCCGGCTGGGTGGCAGAGCCACAGGAACACAGAGGTGATAGATGAAGGAGGGCAGGAAAAAGACTAATTGTTCTCATTACAGAACAAATAAAAATCAATAGCTCTCAAAGCGAGGGGGAGGTGGTAGTGGTCTTGAAGGGCACTGTAGTTATTGCATGGGAGTGGATTCTGTTGGAATTACAAGCGGTGGCGAAGGCTCAGTGGAACCGATCACATTTGAATGCTAATTCCGATAAAGGACAGTTAGATTAATAGATGTGTCGGTCCAGCGCTGGTCCTTCCCCCCCCCCCCCCCAATAAAGCGGTGGGGGTGTTTGAGATTGAAGTTTTAAATGAAATTAAATGAGAAAACACAAGGCAAAAAAGGGGAGATATTTCCCCAATTTTTTCAAATTAAAGCCGGAAATTTCATTACCAAGGGAGCATATTTTACACGGGCAATTACAAGGTTAATACATCTTCAACATCCCCCCCTTAAAGTCCTCATATATTTGTTCTGGGATTTTGTTCTTGTACTTTAGTTTAATTGGCTGTGCAGAGGCAATGCAGAAGGTCTGCGTGGTACATACATACAAACACACACACTCACACACACAGGCGCTCAAATGCAATAGATTCCTATACATTAGTTCTCTTGTGGTTTAGTCTTACCTGTATAACCGTAACTTATGGCATAACTTTTACTGAACCACTACTCAGAGACTAGCCCTGATGGGAACTGTTCTCTATGACGACCAGCCAGCCGAAATGTCCACAAAACTTAAAATGTCCTCCCAGAAGTAGTGGAGAGCTGTCACAAGTCAGTCCTCACAAGTGTAGCTCGACCACACACACACACTATTTCTTCCTAGAGCTCCGGCAGCATATTGGCAGCAGAGAGTGTGTGTGTGTGTGTGTGTGTGTGTGTGTGTGTGTGTGTGTGTGTG
>NW_022280133.1:457910-460603 GCF_004355925.1 Anarrhichthys ocellatus
TGTGTGTGTGTGTGTGTGTGTGTGTGTGTGTGTGTGTGTGTGTGTGTTGCACAAACAGTGGCAGTGGCTCTGGTCTGGTTTCTCTCTGACACAGATGACAGCATTGTGTGCATGTGTTTTCTGAATGTGTTGGTGTGTGTGAGTGTATGACTATGTGCTGTGTGTTTGTGTTCATGTGGGAGCCTGCAGACTTTAAAGAGCAGCTCTCACTCACATGTTGACTTTGACCTTTTGGTTTGTGCCCACAAAGAACGAGCATGGGAACAGGGCTCATACTGTGCACACCTTTCATGTATGGAAAATCGATCAATCAACATGCAAACTTTTTTTTTTTTTAAGTTTTACAGAGCACTCTGCAGAAGTTTAAAAAAGGAGCTACAATAAAGATGTTTATGAATACAATGTGATAGTTGTTTCTGAATGAGTCTGTAGGAAAAAATAGTGTTTTAATAAGAGGTTTAAAATACTGAACTGGTTTGCACAGTAACATGTCGATGCCCATCTCCTCAGAGTTTCGTCCCTGTCAGGTTGTTTCCCTCTGATTTAGCCTGTCTTGCAGCCGTAGGGACACCACATTCTATGATAGAAATTCAACAGTGAAGCAAATTGGCAGAGCCACAAAGGGCGGATCGACAGCGAGAAGACAAGCTGGGAAGGAGGCGGAGTGCAGAGGAGGCAGTGTGAAAGATAGAGAGGGAGCGAGATGGAGATGATGATGGAGGGGGAGAGAGAGAGAGAGAGAGAGAGGCTGTGGTGGTTTATATAACATCTCCAGGACGGTCTTTTGGCACGCATCAGGGGGCTGAGCCATCAATCACTCCATCTGTGTAAAATCACGAGCTGACTCCAATATTGCTAAATATTTATACTGTCACATACACACACAGGCGCGTAGATGAAAAGAGTCATTCATTAGGGCCTTCTCAGGCCTGTCAGCCTGGAGATGGAGATTAGAGAAGCAACCTCCCACCGAGCCTGCCTCTCCTCTCGCCGAGCTCCTCAGCCCTATATATAGAGCCATCAGGACGATAAATATCTCCAGCGTGCCTCTGTTAGGTAAATACCCGGTAAATATGGCAGGGAGAGGATCGGAGGCTAAGCCAAACAGACCCGTGTGTCTGCAAGTGAGTGTGAGTGTGAATAGGGACTAGTCGTATAATATTATTTATAGGTATACACTGTATGGATGGTCCGGGCTTTGATGTAGTTGGCACTGGTGATGGTTTGGTAAATGAAAAGATGATTTCATCTGACGATAACAGGCCGAACAGCCTTTAATACAATTCTTTTCAGAAAGCATTTATATGCTGTATAAGAATTTGCTCCTTATATAAATCTGTTGTCATAGCTCCCCTTGGCTTGAGACTTCACACTTATGAGTTGTACTCTGACGTCTATGTCATAGGGTTGTGTTACGCGTGGTAGCATCCAGTGTTTTGGTAGCTCGACCCAGCTGGATCCCTGCAGCTCGCCCTCTGCTCTCTCCACTTTATGGAAGTGCAACACTAAATGGCTGGAATACTTATTGCCGTCAATGTGTTATTGCCATCACTCTGTAGTTGCTTCACAGTGTGCCTATAGATTCTGGACCATATTCACTGACAGGTGAAAGAAGAGCTTAGCTGTTTGTCCATAGATTAAAGGTGCTAAATACAACATTGGGAGCATTTCAGTTACCCTGCAACTGGCGGTGCTAACAGCGCTAACAGTGCAAACTATGGCAATAGCGCCGACAGAGCTAACAGTGTTTACTTGAGGGGGAACCGGAGGGTGGGTGCTACGCTTCCGGGACGTCACCAGGTAGATATTACTTCACTATATCTGTACATAGCGAATCGATTTTTTTGCTGCAGTATTATCGCTCTGAATATCTTATTTAGCACATTTAATGCCGCAGCTAACGATTAACATTCATAGTGTTGCACTCCTTTGTACACACAAATGTGATAAATAGCCTGAAGTAGTTTGTAAAGAATGGAGAGAAAAAAAGAGGGCTTTATAGAGAAGTGCTGAATTTCTCACCTCCACACTCCGGGCCAATCTCTGCTGTCGGATTGTTGATTTCAAAAAGTTCGAGAAATTGTGCGACGCTGCCGCCCAAAGTCTGACATCGAGGTGGAGGGAGATGGGTTTTTTCCGAAGATATTTGACCCTCCAACAGGCACTTGTTGAGGAGCGTGCTGATGCCTTCATGTCCTCCGGAGAGTAGAACAGCAGCGAATCCTCACATGTTTGTAGGCCAGGACTAAAGAATGTTGAAATTGAGTAGTTTATTCTACAAGTACAGGCCGTGTAACAGCTCCCACAGTCTACTGTACCTATATTGAGTCAAACGTATTGTGGAGTTGATACATATTGAATTTAAATATTGTTGTTGATTTCATTTCTTTAGGTTTTGCATTGTTCATCGTGATGTCTGGTTCCTGGTCTTGGCCTCTATACTGACGTCTTCCACAGCAATCTGCTTCTGACTCTTTGTCTGAATTCTTCCCAATCCGGAAGCTTGCTTCACTTCTTTACACAGTTTGTTTGTTTTTTCATTTTGAAGCGAGCCATTATGTTGTGATTATTCACTCCATTCCACCTTGACGGACCTCAGATCAGTGCACGGGCCAGGCCTTGGAAACCAAACGACATCAGCAACATCATCTTCACACTGTAATTATGAGAAGAGAGGGTGGGGGGGGGGGGGG
>NW_022280133.1:460613-478171 GCF_004355925.1 Anarrhichthys ocellatus
ACACACACACACACACACTCTCTCGTATGGTAGGCTTTCCCCGGTGACCTGGATACACCCAGAACTGACACTTTATCTACTTAGCAGTGTCACCTTCAAAAGCCTGCACCAGTGACACACACACACACACACACACACACACACACACACACACACACACTACCTCATCTGTAAAAAATCCCCCCACAAATAACGTCTGTGTGTGTCGGGTTTAGGGGTCTCCATCATGCTGTTTTTAAGGCAGCGGCTTCATATCTATAATTGAAGGTAATCGGCTGGTAAAAGGATTGTAAAGGCTTTTGTGCTGTAGTTAAGAATTGATCATAAGCTCTGGCTGTTTCATGGTCCTGCCATTGACCTTGTAATTGATTTGGAGAGCATTTTCTTTTTCCCTCCACTCTTGTGTTACGGTTTGATACAGTATATTTGACTTGCTTGTAGTGTCTATACATGATTGATTCCTTTGTTTTTCATGTTTGTCTTTGTTTCCCGCCTATTCTTCTGAGAACCAATCAGGATGTGGGGTGTGGTACACGTAGGCTGAGATGAGCCTTGCGTTTAAGTTTAGGGAATACATCCAGTGCAATGTCCTCACAAGTATAACAAGATGTAAGCCTGATCACATGTGCATGTGAGCTCACATTGGCAGCGGGCTGACCTGTGTTACTGCGAGTGTAATTGATTGTGTGTGTGCCGGTGTCTCGGTGTTTAGGTTAATTTCTCTAACTGCTGGTAAGTGCTGTCGGACCGCTCCCCTGGCGGCCTCTCCGAGCTGCAGTAATGCCACTTAGAGGCCCCGGGCCCCCGCCGCCGGCCAGCCCATTGATCCGCTGATCGATAATTGCATCTGTAACGTACACGGAGCCGGGGAAGCTCCCCGACACTGACCTGACGCTAACACACCAGGCCGGTGTGGGGCAAGCTGTCGCAACACACACATGGGGAGCAGACTGCGGTCCGGGGATCACCTCGCAGGTCCTTAAAGAGGTTCCAGAGGAGTCTCCGCCTACATCGGGTTCAATTCCACTATCATTTCATTCATGATGGGAGTTATCCCATTTCACTCATTTCCATCACTGTTGTATCTCCACGCACAGCAGACAGCTGTGTTCTCCCCAGATGTTATTTTGATGGACACTTAAACAAGACTAAGAGCAAATCAGAATATTAAAAGAATAAGCGCATGCTCATCATAACAATTTTAACGCTACTATTGGATTTTAGCCCACTTACAATAATAAGGACGGTTTCTATGACTCCCACAATTCTTAGCGACCCGGCCTGATCTTAAAAAACCCTTGTGTTGGCAAATCGCTGCACCTGCCAGCGGTTATCACAAATAAGGGCTATGCTCTGCAGTTTGCCATTTGATTTATTGCAAAATGTAGAATGACACTCCAAGATTCCTCCATCCACATATCTCTGCACGATGTCTGAATCTGAATTTGTATTAATTAAGTTCATATAATATTCTCCAACATATACTTTGAGCTCTGTACACATTTCTCATTAGTCATTGATTTAGTTTTAATGTCAGACTTTCCTGTCATCTGAACATCCAAATGACATCACTGCCCGTCCCAGCATTCTTTTCTCTTCCTCCTGTTGTTTTATTCCTCTCAGGGAGCCTCCATCTTGTTTCAGATCACAGCCAATAAAGCAGCCTGCCTCTCCCTCTCCTCCTCTCTCCTACTTCCTGTTAAAGCAGTCAGTCAGTCGGAACACTCAAAACACATATTAAACAGGCATCAGCCTCTCGCCGGGGCCAAATCACGCTGTTCAAATGTTGTTCTTCCACCGGGAGCGCAGGACAACTGAAGAGATGGGATCTGCAACATTAACTTGATTCACGGCTGCGGCGACTGAGTGACACTCCATAAACCTCAGCGGGCCGCCGCCGGGGTCCCGCCGACAGCACCCCATGGCTAATGTGACACACACACACACACACACTAGCAACGCGCAGCCGTACCACCCCTACAAGCACCACACACACACACACATTTATATAAGTGAGCACACGCGGGGACTGGCATGCACATACAAATAGGTATAGCAGCACGCGTTGTGCTGACACACACACACCAGTAAAGCCTGACCTTAACATCCCGCCCACATATTGACACGTGCATCCGACGTGCATTCAGAGAGGCGCATGAATGCGTACATGCATTAACAATATATTTGGCACAAACTGGCAAAAAAGGGAGTTTTACCAAGCCGAACATATACATAGAGTCAGGAGTTCATTCACTAGCATGCCCTCTACACACACACACACACACACACGTGTATATATATAATACAGCTTTTATGGTAATGCCGCAGAAGCTGAGTTATTGTCCTCAACAGCCGACCCCTCAGCCTGCAGCGCTTTGGCGTGGGCAGTTAGCATGGGCCCTGTAGCTCTGTGTAAATAGGTAACCTCTGCTGCTCAAAATGCCAACTCCGACAGTGCCGACTCCCTCCACACACCAACTGCTGCGCTTGTCACTTGAGATACAAATTGCAGAGTGAGAATTGATATTTACTGCACCGACTTGTTGCTTGTGTACTGCAGCATCACAGGTTTTTTTTTGTTCATCTGCCTTAAAACAAAGGCACATTTCTTTTCTTATGCTATGTAAATCAGGAGAGAGAGAGAGAGAGAGAGAGAGAGAGAGAGAGAGAGAGAGAGAGCTATGCAGCAGATGTATGGAGATAAAGTCTTGTAGGTCACTTAGAGCTATAATGCAAAATGTGGCCCCGATATCAATCTAAACAAGGCTGCCGAGTACCAAGAGCCCTCCCTCTTGACAAGGCCCTGGTCTGATCGCCCTGGTCGTTGCGCTAAAAGGAAACGGCTCCAGAGTTGGTGGTAACTGCTCTTGCCAGGTATGGAAGTGAGTGGGTGAAAAGAGCTTTATCCCCCGGGAGAAAATCACCCCGTCCATCTGCACAAAACACTAACTCTTCCACCTTCCTTTGTGACGAGCGATGTGGAAATGTCTTTTGTCCAGCGTTCTTTCAGTTTTAGCTGCTCCCTTGAATAAACGTGGCGCTTGTAGACAGGTGTGGGCGTATGTGTGCAGGTGTCATTAAAATAACAAATTGTCATCTTTCTCGCTTTTAGGACAGTGCCAGCTTTTAACGATTTATGATACTGTATGCGAAAAAGAGTGAACATGCAGCACAGGACAGAGTAATACACAGTGTAAGCAGTCTTTTGCCACTCTTCTCCTCTGATATTGGCCAAATTGAGCAATGAAACAACAACCAGTCTTTACAGCCTTGAAGAAACTTCTAGAAAAGGACAGAAAACATTGTATTGGTAATTTAAATGCTCTAAAATGGAGTTCTTTGCCAGGTCTTAACAGTTCACTCTGATGCTGGATACACTCTTCACACATACTCGTATATTCGTTGTTTCCTCCAGCGCATCATGTACAGGTTTGTACTATTTTGGGAGTGTATCTGCGCAGGACTGATCAGTGGTCGCCACCTACATGTCAAACAAGAGCTTCTGTGCCTGTTGTTTACACGGGCGGAGGACGGAGCACTGTTGGGTCAGACTCAGTCTTTCTGATCACATTGTCAACCTGGTGAGTGCAGGACATTAAATGTCAGGGGGCGATAGGAACATCAATGATTGATGAGTCTGTTCCTGTATGTACTGTGAGATCTGTGTGATCTCCACGCCGCCCCGGGGGGGGAAACCCCGTACCACCGAAATGTCAACTTTTCAGGAAATGAGATAAAAGCAACAAAAGTTATTTTTGTTTTCTCCAAATAATTTGATGTTTTGAAGAGTGCTTTCTGATTTTTGAAGACTAACGGGTTTTACAATCCACAAACTTCCAAGTGCAGACCTTCAGGTGGAACTAAAACAGAGCAAATCAGGGTCAACGTCGTCCTTCTGCGACATGTGTGTGTGCTTCCTGTATTTGTACAATAAGTTAATTTGTGCACAGAAGCCGAGGCGTGAACAGAGTCCCCCCCCCCCCCCCCCGCCCCCTCTTCACTGTCTCAAATTCCCATTTTCTGCATAGATTAGCCTACAAATGACTGAGCCAGGCGCCGTTTAAACAATGGCGTTTCTAACACTGTTCCTATCACCTTGGAAACGCCATGGCAACCTGTGATCTGAGAGGGCACAGTGTGGCTCAATTAGCACCAGCCGTGTCTCACCACACTCTTCCGCCAGCCTAATATCTCCATATTCTGTCTCCTTTCATGCATTAAGCGACACAAATATGCGAAGTGTCGCATTACCTTTTATATCAACTTCTTTACAGCTTTTTTTTTTCCCTCTTTGTCACAGTGATGGATCCACAAACATAATACGTTTATAAGAACATTAAGAAAGAGGATGACTTTAAACGGTTGTGTGGGACTGTATGTGCAGTTTATTTTTGGTCTTTTGGATAATGATCCTGACCATCTTTAGCTCCGATGGTCTTTTTTCCGCTCGCCTTTCTACTCCGTTCTCCAGAAATGGAATAAAAACCCCCAAAATGCAATCAAATGTGTCTCTGTGTCCCCCAGGTATCGTGTCCAAGTCTTTCGAGTGCCGTCTGAAGGGTCAGGGGGCGACGTTTGTGGAAACGGAAGCCGTGGACTCCCCTGTGCACAATAAGGACTCATCGGAGGCGTCCGTCCACGACGAGCCGGTCCAGCAGGTCATCATCATCCAGGGCTACAGCGACGGGGAGGTGACCATCGACCAGGCCCTGGAGGAGTCGGCCGCTGCCACCTTGCAGACGCTGGCCATGGCCGGCCAGGTGGCGGAGGTGCTCCACATCACGGAGGACGGACAATTCATAGCCTCGGGCAGGGAGGTGGCTTCCGCGGGGGCCCACCTGGCCGGAGGCGGCACCCAGTACGTGGTGCTGGATTCGGGGGAGGCCAGGAAAGAGCTGCGGGCCATGGCGAGAGCAGGGGGACAAAGTCACATTGTCTCGGAGTCGTCCACAGCCCTGGACGCTCTGCTCAGCGCCGTCAGCGAAATGGGCCACCACGAGGAAAGGCGAGGGGAGGTCCTGAGCCCTGAGATAGCCGCGGCTGTGCAGAGCGTAGTGCAGCCGGATGTGAAACATCAGGAGGTGCGGGTCATCCGGCAGGACGGGATGCAGGAGGTGCTGCAGCTCGCCGCGTCCCAGATGATGAAGGAAGGCCTAACCCAGGTTATTGTCAATGACGAAGGAACGCACTACATCGTGACAGAGCTGGACAACTGCACCTTGCAGGTGGAGGGAGGCGTGTATGGAGAGGTCGGCGGAGGTGACGTGGAGATGCAGCAGGCAGAGCCGCAGGCCGGAGAAGAGATGGTAGTCTATCTGGATGGGACCCCTCATAATATAGTTCTGGAAGGGTAGCAGAGAGAGACATTTACTAAAAGACGTACATTTGTTGTTACATGTCCTTGTTCAATTGCGATGAAGCCTACATATTTTGTTTTTACATCACTTCTGTTTGTTTTTTACTATGCTCTCCTAGGCTATGCTAAACTCAGGGTAAACATCATTTATCGGGAGGGACAGTGGTGGAAACTGGTTTTGGTGCAAAGTGAGTTAACTTGCAATCCTCACATCCACCAAGACTACATGAACCACTTGATTAATGCCATGCAACTTCAGAAATATAATTTTTGAAAATGCATCTTATATTCTGAGTGACCATAAAGCAAAAATATCTATTATGCTCTTTGTTTTCTTTGATACTTTTGTTTAATATTACCTTAAGTTTTGTTTGTTAGAGAATTTTGATTTTGACACAATTATTAATTATTGTCCATTTTCGTTCCCCATACTTTGTAGAGATTAGCATATTACTAGTTATGAAATAACTTGTTGGACAAAAAAACTCCAAGACAGATCTTACAGATGATTTATATGTAATAAAACATTGTTGGTAATTATATATCAGCTGCTTGTAAGTTCAGCTTTGGGGAAACCTCTATGAACCATTAATGCAATTTCATTTCTGACAATAAAAATTGAGTCTAATTTTTTTTAAACTGTGTCCAGATTTTTTTCTTCGCCGCATTTGCTGTTAATCGTCATGCCGAGCATACATTTCAGCGTCAATAACTGCCATTCCATGTACAGCACAGCGCATATCCTACAAGCAACAAACATACATCAGCTGATGGCTCCCATCATGCTTTCTGATCACTAACACAGTCATTATCATCACCATTATCATTATCGTCATCATGATCACCATCATCCTAATCGTCATCCTCTCCTCTCTCCCCCCATCAGGCCCATTCTGTTCATTGCACACAACACACTCATCCTTCCCCCCCCCCCCCCCACCCCGGCAGTCTTCAGCACTGGAGGGAGAATCAATATTCATTTAGGCCCCTACACAGGCCTGGTTTCTGATGGAGTGAGTGGGAGAGCAGTATGACGGCTGAAAAAACACAACGGCCAACTGCTGAAAGTGGCGAGACAAAGCACTCGTACACACAGAGGGCATCAAAAGATCATCCCTTCAACACACACACACACATGCACGCCGAGCGAGAGAAGGTGGGCTCAGAGAGAAAGTGGTGGAGCGGTGGCCAGGAAAAATGAGAGGATTACAGATGGACGTTGAGGGAGGTGAGGCCAGGGAGAAGTGAAAGAGCGGTGAAATCCACAACCGCACAGACAGAAGGGAGCCTGTAATTTCACATAACACCTGTCTGCCTTTCAGCCTGGCTTTGTCTCCTGCTCTCAGCCCAGTGTTGCGTTTATAAACTCACACGGCCTCTTCGTGCTCATGTGTTCAAGATAAACACATTTAACAGTCGTCCCGTTCATCGTGTGAGCATCCATACGTTGCCTATGAGCCAGAGTTTGTTAACACTCAGTGGTAAAAGATGCAACTGTAACATGGTCTGTTTTGGAAATTGCTAAATAGCCATATGTTATTCAGGTTTGATATCAAAATATGGAAAGCAGTGTGTGGGAGTGATGATTTTTTTCGTACATTATGACTTGTCGACCAAAGAGTGACTTTTGTTTGAAGTCTTTCTAGAGGTAAGAAAAGTAGTCGGAGGAAAATCCCAGATTTATTTTGTGACCTCTCGGGTTTCCCACCACTGTTTACATAACTAAAAATTTTAGACAGAAATTCCAGATTCACTGAAATCCAGATAATAGATTTGCTGGTGTAAAATGATTCATTATAATATTTTATTTCATTTAGATTCATAAGTTTGAATCTGCTGCATCACATCTTAATGTTTAGTATGTGTTTGAATAACATGCTCTTTTAATATATGAATATCTATAGATCAACCACTGTAACAACATGAGGGACCTGAGCTAAGCTGAGTTCATGCCCTCCACCAACATCTCCAGTTCACTGTGTGTGTTGGTGTTTTTGTTCTCAATAGGAATGTCCATCTGCGCCCGTGCTCGCACATTATGCTACATGTCTGGCCCAGTGATTGTGTACTGTATTGTGAGCATCTCCGCCCTCCTCCTGTACGTCCCTAATCAGGGCTGGATGGCTCATTATTAACTGCAGCAGGCCACTCGTGTGACATGGAAGAGAGAGAGAAATTAGCAGCTGTCGCCCAGTGATGAGTTCATTTCCTGACAGGCCTCTGCTCTGAAGAGTCCTGCTGCAGCGGACCAGACGGCTGATGGAAACCTGCTGCTGATGCTTAATTGGAGAGCCGGAAAAGGGCAGGAGGAGGAGGGGTCGGCTCGGATGGAGAGATGCGGGCAAAGGAGTGGGAAGGAGGAAGTGACACATTACGGTTACAATGTAACTATTGAAAAATCCATTGCAGTAATTTGACTTCTTAATCACCAGTTTGTTGGTATTATTACGTATGTCATTTAGTTACCTGGCATGCAACACATTATAATCATCTTGTGACTCTACCCAGAAGTATGTAAAATAATTAAAGTTAGCTCCACCGATGATCAAAATGCTGCTTACTCTTTAATGCATCAGTAACCATTATTAAATAATATCACATGCAGTATATAATAATAAGATTCATTGGGTGGCTAGAAATATGATTCAAAATGAACGTTGCTCTGCATTTGCTGTGTGTGTAGGCAACTGGGTGCAAACGAGTCTCAGTTGTATACTTGTGCTATGCTTATATACTTGTACCTTTTTTTGAATAAAGTCTCTTCATTTTCACTTCAGAGACCGAGCTGAACAACAATAGTTCAAATATAAATGAATACAGTCATAAACAATTGACTTAAGTTTTATTTTAATATGGTTTTATTTATTTTTGTCATTAGACACTACAGTTGTGATAACTTATTTTTCACCCATGCCCATCACTTACTAAAAATGACCGGAAGTTCTTGTGGTTCTTCTTCATGTTGTTGTTGTTGTTGTTGTTGTTGTTCTTCTTCTTCTTCTTCTTCTTCTTCTTCTACTACTTCTTCTTCTTCTTCTGTGTTTATTGGCGCTTGGCAAACCAATTTACCGCCACCTCCTGGAATTACTGGAACATTTGCGCTTAAGTTACTAAAATGACCAAATACCTGCGCAATTTAAGAGCACGAGGGGAGGTCTGCGACGTCGAGACACGCCACCTTGCTCCATGCAACGAACAACGTTGAGCTTCTCAACATGTCGGAAACAGTGTGAACTAACATTAAGTTGAAATGGTTATTGAAGTCGAGCAGAGCAGAAGACAACGCATCTGCACGTGCCACGAGTCCGCCAGAAGTGCGCGTTTCACCTTAATTAGTTGCACTTCACCTGGTGGTGAGCTAAGGTTAGCTTGTCAATTATGTTATCCTAGTTCTGCTGTCTGTTAGCAACAAAATAAGTGTCTTTAAATTAAACATATCTGGCGCTGAAAGTGTAAGTTTCTTAGTAGTATTCCCTATTAAAAAAACCGAGAATTTGTTCTAATGTGGAGTTGTTAGTCACTTTCAATATGTTGCTAGATGGTAAAACAGCTACTGTGTTCTACAGAAAGTTACAGCGTTGCTTCACTGAGAGAGTAAGGTTTGTGGCTTTAATATTTACTTCATAAGATGTGTGTTTTATTGCTCACTCTCATATTGGCTGAGCTGAAACAGTTCTATTTTAATGTAAATTGTGTTAATATATGCTCAACATATTTTGTCGGAACAAATAATTCCATTATCGTTTGAGTATTTGGAATTGAACTAGAGAATGACAAACAGAAAACAGAGACTATAAGCCTGTTGTTTACATGCAGGTCAGGTCTTTTATTGAGGGAGGAGATCCAGTGAAGAAGATCCAACGACTCCAGTAGACGGCGAGCCTCTCGGCTGGATTTCCAGGAACTCTGATCCACTTTGCCCCTGAAACAGCTGGATGAACATCTGCTTTGTGGTAGGATCATGCCAGTCACCTGGATTGGCACCAACTCAAACACACAATATACTTAAAGTTTGCACCCTGACTCATCAGACTCTTGACAGATCAGACCTCCATCTGATCCGGACTCAAACGAAGTTGACCAGTTTCCCCAGTGGTCACCAGACACTGACTTAGAAGTACTAAAGTGTGGAGAAATCCCACATATGGACAAATGCACACAATGACTTAACTATACCAAGCTTTTCTTTGGTTTAGAGAGGTTTGTATTTGTCACATCCATTTAAATGTTGCATTTGTTTTGCTATTCAAACTCAAGTTGCATAGAACTGGATTCACTTGCGTTGTCGAGTTTATGGTTACTGCGCTCAAACTGTCTTCCTTTCGAACCTAGCGCGAGGTGTGCTTACCCATAAAAGTCTGTAAAAGTTCCACATAGACTAGCATCTTGCGGGCGGAACAGCTGGTGCTAAAAGATTAATGCCTCTGCACTTTTTACTTTGAAGGCAGGATATTTACTTGTGATGTGGTGTTTGTACATTGTGCTACTCTAAGGATGGGCTAGGTGGGAGGAGAGCGTAGAGTACTCAGTATGTTGGGTGACACACACACACGCACACATATAAATGCACACTCTCATACATGGAAACAGTAACTTGCACCCTCTCCCGGGGGCAACTCTCATCACTCTCCTGGGGACAACTGAGAGGGACAGGAGTGTGGATGGGGGTCTCTTTCTCTCTCCCGCTCTCTCTGTTTCCCTGAGTATGATAAATATAGCAATTCTGTTTAGTCGCCATCTATAGAAAACATATCAGCCTGGGGATCATTTTCCTAATGTCCCTGCTATTAGTTTTGGCTTCCCTTTGGCAGTATTAGCATGCCGGCTGATATGCTCTGCTTGTGTGTGTGTGTGTGTGTGTGTGTGTGCGTGAGTGTCCTCGGGGCTCCAGGTACAATTCTATTAAACCCGACTTGTTTGTTTATTTCCTGTCTGTCTCCCTCTACATGTGCCCTGCTTGTTGGAACTTCAAATCCTGGTGTGTACATACATCCGTGCTAACATCGATAGACCACGTAATGTTGCGTGTACAGTCGGAATCCGGTGTTTGTTTTGTTGTTGCTTTAAATCGATAGTTGTTCGAGGCAGAGGTGTAGTGCAGGGGAACTGTCCACGGTTCAGTTACGGTTCATCTCTTCTGTGGGAGTTATTATGGGAAAAGGGGGAGGAGAGGGGGAGGGAGAGGTATGTGGGGAGCCCTGCATGGCTCTCCTCCCTTTTCTCTTACTTTTCCTATGTGGCTCTGCATTTGTGTCTTTGATCATGTTAATCCCTGCCTAGCGCCCACCGCCCCCCCCCCCCCCCCCCCCGCTCTCCCTGCCATAGACTCACTGCCACACACACCTCAGCGCCTGACAGAAATTGACAGCCCACTCTATCCCACTCACACACCCCCCTCCAAAATGCCATTCCTAGCGGCTTACCCCCCCACCCCCAAAAAAGAACAAAATAATACACCCAGCACCATTGACCGTCTGCAGCACTTCATTAAGGAGAAGCCGTGATTGAAAAGGGATCTGATTAGCTCTCTGTGATGAGATAGCAACGTTTCAACCTTGAACCAGAAACAACTGTAAGTGCTTTTTAATTAGGCACACAACACTGTGGAATAGCACTTCAAAACATAAAGAGAGAGAGTGAAAGACGGGAGTGTCTCCAGCAGAAGGGGAAGTACATGATGAGGCAAAGAGTGGATCAGTGGGAGGCCTCTTCCCTCTGCCCTTACAAGAGCAACACCGTGCACATCATGCCAGAGAAACTTGGAATTGGAATTGAACTGAAATGCCCCTCAAAACAGTTCCAGTTTAGTTTCTTCTCCATTTAGATTCACAATATTTAAAATGATATAGACCTCCGTGAGGGTTCTGAAATGTTACGAGTTAAATCTACCTATCCTCAGTGTTGTATCGGTGGTCTTCACTGAGTCTGATTCGCGTGCATAGACTCGGAGAAGTCGGCGCGCTACCCCGCGCCAACACGCCACTCTGTTTAAATAGCAGATCTTCACTGTCAGCCTGTGATAACACCTTTCTACATCGCTGCTGCAGCCATCTGCTTCATGTCAGTCCTGCCATATAGGGGTTAATTCTGTTGGTATATTCATTTTATCAAAACAAACAGCATGACAGATGAAGAGGGAAAAAAAAAGAAAAGGTATAAGGTTTTCTCGATTCAGAAAATATTTCTCGATGAGGTGAAACCTAAATGTTGTACTTTGCAATCACCATTTACTGCGGGGTATGGAAAAGAGAAAATAACAACAATGTGCCAACACAGAAAATACGAATACATGACAGTAAAACTGTACACTAGATTTCTCTCTGACATCTGGATAAAAGTGTGTCATCATTTGGGTTCACTTAACTTCCCCACTTAATGCACATCACTTCAGTTGCTAGTAGGGCTGGGCAATATATTGATATCGTATTGATATTGTGACATGAGACAAGATATCTTCTTAGATTTCGGCTATCGTAATATGGCATAAGTGTTGTCTTTTCCTGGTTTTAAAGGCTGCATGACAGTAAAGGGATTATTATACTATTATTTGCCTTTACCCACTTAGTCATTGTATCCACATTACTGATGATTATTTGTCAAAAATCTGCAAGAACACATCTCTTGGATTATTTGGGGTTCTTTTATCGAGCTGTATTCACTGTGTCTAGCAAGCCACACGTCGGCTGGTTTACTGCAGCTGTATGAACACAAAACAAACAGATTTCGCTGTGATTTGATTGCAATAATCCGATAAAATGGATGCTGAAATAACTACATAATGATACAGATTTGTAAAAAGTCTGAATTCATGTTTTGTTAGTTCTCTTTGCAAGACGACAAGCAAATAACTTTTAAAACGCTTGTTTTCTCAATGGAGCTCGGATCGATCGGTGCTATTCTACGTAATGTAGCAGCTCCATCAACACTGAAAATAACGTCATTTCAGCGTAAATACGGCAGCGTCTTTTTCATTACCATATGGTTTATAGACATAGATTTATACACATAGTTTGTTCCGGTCTCTACTGATAGGAGGTATCGTAGAGCTCTGGGGGAACACAGACGGCTACAGTATTTATTTCCTGATTCAACAACGGCAGGACGTCAGAGATGACGGAAGAAACATCTCAACGCTGATAGGCTACAGCGTCACGTGATTGTTGAAATATTTCAACTCACGCGAATGGCGCGAAACGAGCGAATTGGCGTGATTGACGCGAATTTGCGTCATTCGCGCCGCACCATCGCCAATTCGCGTCACTCCAGTCTCATCGCGTCTGTGCATAAACTTTGTATGTCGTCTACTCGTGCGAATAATTCGCGCCGCGTTTGGTGTGAACGCACCTTTAGGCACAGCAGTGTCTTGAGCTAAATCATGAGCATGCTAATATGCTCATAAAGATAATGCTAACATGTTAATGTTTAGAAGGTTTAATGTTTTAGCTTGTTCAGAATCTTAGTTTTGCATGTTATCATGCTAACATTTACTAAATAGCACGAGTGCATCTGATCCAGATGGGAATCAAAAGTTTAACAATAATTTTAGTATTGGGTTAAGTATTGGGTTAAATGAAATTTTGACCAGGTGGTGGTGTAGGGTCAAAATGTTAAGATCACGAAAGTCACTACAATCTATCCTAAAGGGGATTATGAATGTCTGTACTAAATTGTATGGCAATCCATCCAATAGTTATTGAGACATTTCACTCAAAACCAAAAAAGATCAAAAAGAAATTCAGAAGATCTCCAAAGTTGTTCGGATTCAATTTAATATTGAGGAAAAGAATATTGTTGTTACCTACGTGAGATGAAAACAGCAGATTATACCCCATCTGTCCACCACCACCTCAACAAATATCATACCTGTTGTCTCTCCCATATCTTGTCAAAATCACTATCACTCTGACAATTTCCAAGTACATTCTGACATTTCACATTTTGCTGGAGAACAAACATGGCTAACATTTTCTGTCATGAGAGAAGAAGAACAACAACAACCTGACCAATATTAATCCGATCCTGAAGGGCTTGTTCCATTGTTCTTGCGGCTGTGCCTTCTTGACATTCACTAAGCTGATTGATTGACCGCAACTCAGCTGGTGGAAACCCAATTCAAATGTCATTAATATTGCCCCACTTCAAAAGGTTGTTGAAAATGTGTTTGTCAGTTGGAGGGGAAACAAAGCTGTTGGTGTCCGTTACTAATTTAACACAGTGAGGCCCCATCCTGTGGCCTCAACTACCTACATATTGACACTGCTGAAAACTTTTTCTTAGCTTTACTAACTGCCTGATGTTGTTCCACCGAGAGAAACGGGAAAAAATTGTTTGCTCGGGGTGGATGTGACAGCTTTCAGATGGAAAAAAAAAAAAGATCCCACAGCCTGCGCTTGCAACACAACTCTGTTTCCATTTATTACACTTACATTCCAGTCCAGTTGGACTATCCTCGGTGCGTGAAATGTTTATAAATGGGCCCATGTGTGTTTGCATCTCTACCATTAAAATGAGAATGTCAAATATCTCTGTGCATGAGCAAAGTTTTATTTCGCAGCAGCCTTTTCCTCTTAGTCACCCCCGCATGTCTATTACTTTCCTCTTTTTTCTGCTGCCTCCTGCTTCTTTCTCCTGATGTACAACTAGGAAGTCAGAACCTCAACTCGCAGGCTGATCTCATTTGCTGGAGTGAGTTTTAGTGTCACTGATATTGGATTGGATGTGATAGTGCTCATGACGGTGCCACTGGAGAAGTGCAGTCACAGATTTATGGCGCTGCCAATGGGTGGTGTCTGTGTCATTCAACAGGACTCATATTATTGGCTAATTTTCCTCATCTCCGAAGATCTGGTTGGCATTTCAGCCTTCGAAAAAAAAAAAAGCCCCAGCATGGGAGTTAGCCTTTGAGTATAATGTCCTCAGAGAAGAGGAATACGTCATTTGGCGAGGATTTATTCCCAAATTGATCTTAAACATATCTGAGCTTGTTATAATTCCTCTAGTTTTCTCATAGCAGGGTATTTCAAAGCGGGACATAATTGCGGTGCGCTTCCTTCCCAGCCACGCTGACCGTCCATCTTGCACGGTGAATTGAGCCCCACATTTGTGAAGTGTAGCCCCGGGAGTCCCCTAGTGGCCCCTGCCTTGCTGTAACAAGCGTGGGGGGCCCCTGTGGTAAGTGCTCTCCGGGGACCCTGGCTCTGATCTGGCCGTCCCCAGGGCCCTGTTAATTCCTGCTCCGCTCAGAATGCCTCGCCGCTCTCCACTGCTCTCCTCCGCTCTCCTCCGCCTTCTCCTCAAGCTGCTCTCCTCGTCTTCTTCATCCACCCATCATTCTCTCTCTCTCTCTCTCTCTCTCTCTCTCTCTCTCTCTCTCTCTCTGTTCTCTATGTAGAAGGTGTGCTGTCAACAGCGAACACGGCCAGTCTCATTAAAAAGCTGGTGGAGGTTGTGGAGTTGTGACGGTGACAGAGATGTGCAGATCAGTGGCAGGGTAGTGTCCTGGTTGGAGAAACAGTCCATTAACCAAAACCTGGTGATATTGGGTTGATATATGATGTGGAAACAGCCCAGTATCCATAGAAATTCAGTCCATAGTGGACGGTTCTGCACCTTACGAATTATGTTGAAAGCCAGCGTTGAGTGTCAACCCAGGAAGTAGTGTGCCTTATGTGTATGAAGGCGGGAAGTAAAGGCGTAGAGGTCAGGGTGGTGGATTGGCATGGAGCTAATCCTACGTTCACGCAGGAGACTGAAGATCACGTTTTATTATCCGATCTTTCCCATAACCACGTGTTTTAGTTGCGTACCCCTAACCATACACTAGCCATATTTAATTTGCCGTAACCACAGCCTTTCCTTAACTTAACCATAGTCGCCATGACCCAATATAGGAGACAGCCAGAACGTTAAAAATGTCGGCAATCAATGCAGCCCGGGGTTTCGTCTTCCATGTCAGGGATACAGGTGTGTTGCATTATTGTTGCTCCAAATGGAATGTTTGCAGTTGTCCGTATAAGCATCATTTTCTGTAATCTGTATCAAAATCTCCTTTCTGTTTCAGTTAAAAAAATAGTTTGACTTTCGGCTTTAACTGACAGTGGGTAGTGACAAGCAGTTGGAGAACAGAGACAGTAATGACATGGGACAAAGGTTTTGAGCCAGAATCAAACCTGAAGCGCTGCAATTATAAGTACATTAGTCAAGTGAGCCAGCAGCTTTTCCATGTTGCTTTAATGTTCCGTAACGGCGCAGTGTAAAAGTTTTGGGCTGTTAGGTTCGACCGTATTTGGATCCTTCCCCCGTGCCAAGTGTCCATGAACGAGGGCCGTCAACAACCAATCTAAATTTGAATGTCTGCCACGCGAGGTGAGTCACACAACGTCACTTTCATTGATTGAAAATGAGATGTAACATTGGGTCAAGCAGAACTAGGAACCATCAACAACAGCTGTAATGATGTCAGGGAACCCGGCAGCAAGTGTCATCGTCATCCAACAACATGTAAACAAACCCTTTACCAATCAGCTGTGTGCTCGAGATCAGACTGGAGACGTTGCACCTTAAAAGATGAATGAGTAGTACTTGCTTCCAACGTACTTTTTAAACAGAAAACGTACATTTTATATTGTGATATTTATTGGTAGTGAAATGCAATATAGTCAACAGCGAGCAGGAAACTTTCAGGCAGTCTCCCTCCAGCCAGCTGCCACCGTATGTAGGTTTTTGTAGTGAAATGAGGAGGTATAGATAACTCGTCACTTCAACGTCGTGAATCAGCCGTTCCTCGTCCATTGATCCTCCAAATACGGCCCTCGTGATCTTCTAACCATCGCTTGTAGCTTTCTGCAAGCTTTTCTATCTGCCCTCTGCCCCTTCCTCCCCTCCCCTTCTCCCTCCAGTCCCTCCACCCCTGCCCTGTGGCTGGGCTAAGAAGAGAGGCTGGAGCATGTGTGGTGAGAATCAAGGGGGAGGCGTGTACATGCGGGGAGGAGAAAGGGGGAGGCGCCCAGATCATGCCGGGCGACTCCACAGGAGTGATGAGAGCGAATAAGCTGTCAGCGTGGGCGTCGGATGGGCCTTATTGTTCATATTTAGATGGAGGAACAATGGCGGGGTGTCAGGCTCCTATAGTTCATAATCTGCTGATGCTGACCAAGTGTCAGTGTGATCCATGAGCACCGAGATTCTTGAATCCTTAAGCAATCCCCCGTAGGAATGTCATGGGGGAGAGTACAAATGGGATAGCATCTGCTGGACTATAGATAGATAGGTATAGCAGGAGGAGAGGGAACGGAAGGAGGGCGAAGGAAAAAAGAAAGGAGAGAGAGAAAAAAATGAAGTAGAAAGGAGGGTGAGGCGGATCCAGAGAGGACAAAATGAAAGGCCTAAAAGGGGATTCGCCAAAAGAACGACGGAGCAGAATTTCCCCCAAAAAGTGAAAGCTGCTAATTGTGAGCAAGTGTGGAGGAAATGGAAGAAAAAGCACCTGAGAGAGAGAGAGAGAGAGAGAGAGAGAGAGAGAGGGATTGGGGATTAACACGAGGAGGCAGGAGGGAGAAGCAGCAAAAGGAGGGGAGAGGGAAAGAGGGGAGTTGATTGTGAGTGGGCCTGTTGCTGCGTGAGCGCCCACCTGCAGGTGAGACAGAGAGGAGAATGGGCGTCAGATTAGAAGGGGGCCCTGAGAGCTCCTTCCCCCCACAATGCAGGCTTGATTCTGGGCAGGGAGATGCCCCCGAGGCGCCAGGCACACCCTGGAGCCGTCACGGCCTCTCAGCCGCCTTTTCTCCGTGCTCGTCTTGATCGAAACCCAAGCGTGCGCTGCCCTCGCACCGCTTCAGCTGTGACAGATGACAATTAATGATGATTCTTTGATGGAGACTTTTGAACAGATCTTATCAAGCTCGAGCGTGTGTGTTTGTGTTTCGTGACAGCACTTTGAAGAATTGTAAAGAGGCACGTGAAGCTGCACACACACACACACACACACTCGAGTCACGTGCCTCAGCTGGCGTTCTTAAATGTGTCACAATGAAAATGCCCCCCCAGGCATTCTTCATTTACTGTCACAACTATTAGACATGGAAGGGGAGAAAAATAAGAGATGGTATCAGTAACGCATGAGCTACAGTAATTAGCCTCCTGATGCAAGTATGTGTGTGTGTGTGTGTGTGTGTGTGTGTGTGTGTGTGTGTGTGTGTGTGTG
>NW_022280133.1:478181-525372 GCF_004355925.1 Anarrhichthys ocellatus
GTGTGTGTGTGTGTGTGTGTGTGTGTGTGTGTGTGTGTGTGTGAGTGAGTGAGTGAGTGAGTGAGTGAGTGAGTGAGTGAGTGAGTGAGTGAGTGAGTGAGTGAGTGAGTGAGTGAGTGAGTGAGTGAGTGAGTGAGAGAGAGAGAGAGAGAGATGCTGTTTTAATGCACAGCACACGAATGACTACCAGTTTATTCCCACATCTGCTGATGCTCCTCATCAACAAGAGCTTTGTAAACTGGAATTGCTGTTTTAGGGCCGATTCGCAGATTCTCTAAATTATATATCATCTCCACTGACTCATAGTCATAGTGTAAGCTATGCTAATGCCGCCATTAGTTCATGAGCTGACACGAGATGTAATGGGAGCCTTGTCAGGCCATGCTGATTCCTGCCAGGGCCCCAGATCTTCACTTTCTCTCCCGCCTTGTTCCCCGTGCCACCACCTTAGCGTCTCCTCTCGCCTCTCCTGAGCTGATGTGTGTGTGTGTGCATTTGTGTGTGTCATTCTTTAACCCGGCTTTAACATGTCATGAAGCTGTCGGGTTTTGTTAATACTTACTGTCATTAGTGGCTTGTTATCATGGGAGCCACAAGCAATTTCACTGTCTTTATATTCTTTCGTGGCCATGAATAATAATGCTATGCTGATTTGTAATTTGTGTGAAAGCTGCATTTTTTTTTCTTCATGAATGCAGCATGCTAGTATTAGCGAGGTAGGATTTCATTTTTGCGACGGTACAGACGCAGTCACAGAAGACGAATTTAGAAGAAGTTTGAGTTACTGTAAATGGCATAAACGGATGACGGCCAACCATAAAGGCTGATCCTTTAGACAATAAATATGTTCGCTCTAATTAAATCCAATTGCTCCCACTTCAATTTCCAGGTATTCTGTTCAACTCCTATAGCACATCACTTCCTGCAGAGGTTCGACATTAAAAGTCTTCCAGGAAATGGGATGATTGTGCCTTGGAGCTGCTAGAAGGCTTTTAATGTGAAACATTTGTGGAGGAAGTGACAAACAAACAAAAAATGTAATGTAATGTCATTTACAAATCAGATCAGTTTGCGGCATGTCACTTTCATATGACTTTCTACTCCTGGATAAAACAACAATGACATCAAAGTAATGTTAAAAATGAATAACATAGGGCACAGAATAGTGACCCCAAACTCTGGCATCCATAAAGCGTGCCAGGTTGCCACGATCCTGCCCCTGGTCTCTTCGGATCCCGTTACCCAGCATGCCACAGGTTCTTCCGCCCGTTCCCCCTCTGCACTGCGTTGGCCGAGGTCTGGGGTCTGCTCAGCGTCAGGCGGCGTGGCGCTGACGTCCAACACAAACACGCAGCAGTCAGGGTCCGGTTCAGTAGGCGACACTGCTGAGGCTTTTCTCCTCCGCGTTAAACGCCACTGACATCACTGAGAGCTTAGCCAGTCCTCCACCACGCTCCCAAAGGCTGAGACTCGGCCTCGGTAATCAGTGGGTAGATACCATGACACAGACATGTACACACACACACACATGCACATACACAGAAAAAATGGAACTGGCACTCAGTCATATGGTTGAAACAAGACAACACAGAGCCTCATTGACAGGACACATACATGTGTGCAATCACACACACACACGTACAGTACAGACACAAGACAAAGGGTTTAGTCACATCGCCATTTATGACGACAGCATTTCCAACCGAAACCAGTTTGTTTCAATAGAATCGCTGCTATCAGTGGATTTGCTCACAGAGGCAAAGAACTTTTGTAAACTTGCAAAGTTGCAGTGCTGCCAAATGAAAACAATTCTGTCGGAAAGAACCAGATAGTTCAAAATGTCTTTTATATCAGTCGCAAAGCCTGCACGTCACTGTATCCCAAACATCCATCTGTATTTGTGAGGACACGTGAATCACTTTCACTGTGCCACACACTCACCTGTGTGGAAGTTCACGAATGGCGAAACTATAAAGCACAAGGAAAATGTATACTCGTATAGGCAGACGAGTGCGGAGCTGATATCAGTGTAAACCCACGTAAACCGAACTGCATTCATCCCCGGAAGGATGAATAAAACAAGAACACCAACCCCGCGTGCACAAAAGCTGTCATTGTATTCTGAGGATTCAGTGCTGAGGCCCAAGTTAGAATAGAAAACAAGAGGCTATGGCTCATCTCTGACACTTAATGCCACCTTGCATGGCATGATCAAAGCACTCTGTCCTAGAAAAGCAAGCAGACAAAAGAGCGACCCCATGACACCTAATGCACCGTACTGCATTGAAACATGAAACTTGGATGATGACATTATGTACAATCAGTGATGACATAATGAATTAGCTCGTTGTAAATGATGAGAGCGAAAGACTTTAACATTTAATCATAGCCAGTCAAATCCCCCCCCCCCCCACCACCACCACCACCACCCACACCACAGAAGTTGTGATACTTTACGAGACCTGTGCTGACTTTCTTCCCGTGTGCGTACACCGGGGTCCCTCGGGTGTTTAATGGCAATGCATCTGAAATGTTGCCCCTCTTCATAGAGGAGCACCTTGCCTCAGCCGAGGTGTGGCAGCTGCCTGTAGTGGTGGCCCTGGAGAGCACCTAGTGTGAAAAAACATTGAGCGCGGCAGCTACAGTACAGCTACAGTGCAACTACAGTGCATTCTACGGCACTGTGCATGGCAGGCTGGGAGTTAGCTAACTGCCTCGGGGTCGACTTAAGGGCCCTGAGTGCAGGCCACCTCGCCGTTTGCGTCGGACCGCATTTCTCCTCTCGCAGTCAGGTCACAACTGGCCAGGAGTAGCGGCCGGCATTTGGGGACCCAGCGATATTTGCATCAGACCACAAATCCCTGGTTCCAGCACACTCTTTGTCCTTATTTCTCTGGCACAGCAGCAGCGGACATCACAGTTTGCTGACCCTCCAGAGGAGGCGCAGTACAACAAGTCGGGGAGAAAATAAATACCGAGAGGACATTTTCATTACTCTTAGTGAGATCCCATGTTACTCAGTTTTCATGGTTTTGTATTTTTTTGAAAGTACTGTGGCACAGAAAATCAATGGATGCATTTTTGAAGCTCAAGTAAACATGCAGTGTGTATATATATATATATATATATATATATATATATATATATCTATACACAAAGAAGAATCTGTAATACAGAAATGTCCTTGTTTGCTGTGGGATCTTTGTGACATTTAATCTGTCAATTTCAAATCAGTTTCCTCAGAAGTTTATGTTGATGAAGCTCGCGTCTGTAGGTGATGCTCTTTTATTTAGTCAACAAAAAAATATTCCTGAAAAAACCTGTATGCCAGGTGTTTCGAATGACAAACGTACAAGCGCTCATGAATCAATCTGTCAGAATTAAGTAGCAAAATGGACATTTGTATTTACATAAACATGTTGCAGCTTATTACTAACAGGCGAACCCATAATTGATTAAGAAGTTCAGATGAGCACAGACTCCTAACAGAGGGAAAGATGTCACCCTCTGCTGAGTGATTCGGAACCACACGGCAACATTTTGACTAAATGATGTTCCTCGTCTCCTCGCACAACTCTCTTGCCAATTTAAAAGGGGGGAGCAGCTCGCGTCAATTATGGATGTGCACTATTGAAATGTTCATGTGATAGAGGGTAATAGCAGAGAACATGTTTTATTACTTAATTGAGTGGAGTTCCAGCAGGCCTTGTAAATGAGGAGTGACAGTAGGCGTTATCGCAGAGCACCCTGGGTAATTATGTTCGGCTAAGTCTGGCTCCGGAGGAGGTGAGACTCTCGCAGCGGTTGTAAACAGCAGAGTTAGGCGAACGCACACGCACAGAAGCTCTTCCAAGGCAAAGAGCTCGGCATGTGTGCAGCGGGAAGAATGTCATTTATTGCACTGAATTGTTTATCAATTTAGATTTCCATCTCAGGGCCGACACTCGCTCCAACAGGTTTGCACGCCACAATTAGCACATGTAACGACTTTGCAATCAAAAACAAAAACAAGCCGCGTTTGAAGCACTCAGTCCTGGTGAGAGGTGTAATCATGTTCAGGGCAATTACACAGGTTTGTTGTTCTCTACAGCCATGTTATGTACCTGTGGGATGCTGATTGACTCAACAATCTAATTAGGTTTCGTTATGTAGGCTCAGCAACATGTTACAGTCGGCAACGAGGTCATGTTCTTTGAGCATCACGCACAAGTGGCCACCCTCAGCATCTTTGTGTCTCGTTGGCTTCTCACCGTAGACCCTTCGGTAGCATTATGAAAGCAGAAGGCACCTTCCACAGTGAAAGGTTGTCTTCAGATTGGCTCACATTTGAGTGATGCTGATGCTGATGCTACACCACTCTTATAGTAAATTACATTCACCTACAGCATGATTAAAGGAATAATGCCTTTTTATATTAAAAAAATAATTTATTTTTTTACTTCCCAGCTAATATATATGTACTGTTTTAAAACAGTTCATATAAACTATTACATCTGCTGTCTGAAAGCATTTATAAAGAATAAAAAATGTAATCATAATAATAATAATTACAACAACAAAAATTGTCTATAAAATGTATGGAAAATATTTAAAATGATTTCTCAGAGCCAACAGTCCAAAACCCAAATATGTTGAATATATTATCATACAGAGAGATTAAAAAAATCCACACTTTTGAGATTTCGCTTGAAAAATGACTGAAACTATTAATCAACAGTCAAAATAGTTGCAGGTCGTCTGTTGACCGACAAATCAAAGTAGTGAAATATAAAAACCTAAAGATTAAAAACACCATAATTTTGACCACTTGCCTCCACAAAAGAAAAAAGAAAAGATTTGACAGAAATGATTATCTAAAATCACAAAAAAAAACAACAGATCCAGCAAAGTTCCTCATCGTCTGCACGGCTCTGTTGAAAATTGCCCCTCCGTGAAGTGAAATGTTTGACGCATAAGAAAGATAAAGACCTGGAAGATGAACAGTGTATGATGGAGAATCACAGATGTTATGGGGAGGGGAAGGCTCCGGCCGTGTGACACGTTATCTATGAAAATGGATAAAGCGAGAAGAACAGAGGATCAACACAGTGAGGGCAAAGTCTCCATAGACTAATTATTCCTGTGACTAAGTGGAAACTGTCCCTGCACCATTGTCCCGCTCCACCCAATCACACATGTTGGCGCTAAACCGAAAAGGAAACTCTTGTCTTCTCTGGAACACATACGTTTAAAAAAAAAAAATATATATATATATATATACATAACTTTACGTGAAAGCAAAGGTGCGGCTCTGATTAAGGCGACACGGTGAGGAGACTGTGCGGTGTCGCCCACCTTTGGGACCCTCCTTAAGTGGCCTTAAATAAGATAATAAGGGCGATGGGCAGAAAAGAGAGGACTTTGTCTGCTGGCATTAGTGCGATGGCCGTGTTAGCGGTGATATCTTTGAGGGAGAATATTGTGCCAGTAATGAGACAGGGTTGCCTTCCCTTGCCGGCCTAATTAATCCTACATTTTCATAGCGTATAATCACAGCCCACAGTGCAGCCTTCTACTGGCCAGTGAAGAGAGATGTCGGAGGAGTCTCTATCTGTTGCCCTATCTTCCTCTCTTCCTGCTCTATCTTTCCCTCTCCTCCTTCCTTCCCCGTGCAATTTATAACACTGGTATCCAGAGTGAAGTGAAACCTCCCAGTATGGACCTATCTGTCATCTCTACATTATCAGGAAAACACACTGCCCACCATATTGTGCTACAAGGGGCTCCGGCAAATTACTATTTTTATGGGACATGATAAAGGAAATGCTGCCTTATGTTCAAATCTTTTACTGTCTTAGAGGAAATGGGAAGGATTGAGTGTTTTAGATTGCTGTGTGTGTCTTTTGATCTTTGTGTGTGTGTAGGTGTGTGTGTGGACAGTACTGTTACAGCTGATGGATAACGCAACGGTTGGTAACGGTCTCATAAAACATTGCCTGTAAAGAGTTAAAATGCATTAAAGTTTTTAAATGTAATACACTGCTAAATCATGTAATAACTCCGCCATAGCGATATGATAATAACTGTAAAATAATAACCTTGAAAGTGTACTGTAATTGAGTTTTACAAGATTGAGAAAAAAATGAAAACATTCAAACAAATGTTTAGATTTTTTATGAATTAGGTTCAGTCTTGATATATTTGAACACATTATTTTCACTGTAATTCCGTACTCACAGTATACAATATATACAGTGAATCTAGATCAAGTGTGGTCTTGTGGGAGCTCAACATCGCTGTTAAAATGCACTCGATCTGAATGTAGACGCTTAAAGCATTAATGTATGTGCACTCCTTATAGACAGCAGTATGTGACGGGGATTGTTTGTATTTCTGCAATAGCCCCCGGACTAGCAACGCATGGAGGACTGCAGTGTCTCGCTGTTCGGCAGGCATTGAAGCCATGTTGCAGAACGATCCCTGAGATGATAAAGAGAGGAAAGTGAAAAGTCACATCCTGTCACATCTCATGATCTCCCGGCTGAAATGTGAGGCCTGCAGGGCCTTGAGGGTGACATCCTCCATATACCAACAAACCACAACGCAGTGAGTGAAGGAGGTGGAGAAACGGAGGGGGTGGACTGTATAGAGCGGAGAGAGAGAGAGAGAGAGAGAGAGAGAGAGAGAGAGAGAGAGAGAGAGAGAGAGAGAGAGAGAGAGAGAGAGAGAGAGAGAGAGAGAGAGAGAGAGAGGGGGAGGGAGGGGTGGAGCATACTGAGGAAAACAGAGTGGAGGATTTAATGGTAAATAAGCCTGTGTAGAAAAGCAACTCATCCTGTCCCTCCCTATCTCTCTGAAATCCTACTTCCCTCTCTCTCTCTCTCTCTCTCTCTCTCTCTCTCTCTCTCTCTCTCTCTCTCTCTGGATAGCTGTCGGAGTGAGACAGATACCCCAACCTCAAAGTGACAGGCCCTCAAACGACTTGGCGAGGAAACCAAGCATTAATTAAGTCATTGCCGGACTGTAATTTCCTTGAGAAGTGAAAAAAATGCACGAGAAAAGGTTACTGAGACCTTTTCTGTGTCAAAATTACCATTCGTCATGAATATTAATGCACCTAATGAAGACAACCTTTGCTTCATCAAGAATGTTCTGGAGCAGGGTGCCACGCTGATAGACTCTCCCTGGCTGTTTTTCTCCTTCAGTCAGGAGGGGAAACTGGCACACACACACACACATACACACACACACACACACACACGCACACACAGAGTAATGCACACAGGAACAAACTGAGGTTTACCAATCTGAGTCACCCGCATGCATCTTATGTGCAGTAACACATCCTTTCAAATGCAAAGATGCCATATTTGACCAAATGTGCTATTTAAAAATGTACTTAAAGGTAAGAATTTATAGAAATATTTTGTATATGTTCAATTACATTACAATGATTTTATAACAGCCAGTATAAAGTATTTTGCATTCACAAAATTGGCTGAGGCTGGACATGAAGATAGATGGTAGAAAAACTCCTACAGGGTAAGTTTACCCAAACGTTGGAGTTATCTATTTAAGGATGCTATCCAGTTGCATTGTGGGAATTGTAGATTCCAGCATTTTTTGAGTTTGACCCAGTCAAGATCTCAGCGCCGGCTGCTTCAACTTTGATAAACAGTATAGCGGCTAAACATCAGCATAGTAAACGTTGTCATTTTGAGTATGTTAGCATGCCGAAGCTACACGGCGGATACGTCTACGCTGTGCCCAGTACAGCCAAAGATACTCTCGAACAAAGATGGCGCATTGCCATCCCCCACTTCTTTGGAAGTGTTGTAAACTTACATAGTGCATTTATATTTTCCTGTGCTAACATTAGATATTTAACAACATGACATAACAACATAGCTAACAGCCATATTTAGCGTTGTGAAAATAAGTGGCCAGGTCTCGCGAGAGTGGGTTGCTCAGACAGAGAACGCTCTCAAACAAAGTTTATTTCCTCCCGAGTTGTCCATTTGAAAAATGCCTTTGTAGTGTAAGACTGTTCGGATGATATGTGGCTTGTGAAAAAATGGGTCCAATATGTACTTTGGTGATTATGGGGCGAAAGAAGCGGTCATAATCTGTGTTCACGCTCACTTCTCCCATTAGAGTTAACAGACTCGGGACCTGCTGCTATTCTCCTAAAGGGGCGGGGCAGTGGTGAATCCCACATATCACAGATACAGGAAACTGACTCTTTGTGCGCCGTCTCCTTTATAACGGCTAACCTGAAATATAAATGACATCACTTCCTGTACACCACAGACTTTGTCGTAGAGTTTTTACAAGAGCAATAACAACAGCTTTTGTATTGTGGTTACTGGTATCTTTATATTAGGGACCGGGAGTAACAGGTGGGGCTTTTACATGAAACTGAGATTGTAACTTGAAAAGATTCATCAGATTATGACCTCACCTGAAATAACCGGGCAGGAAACAGTGAAATTATTCTTTTTAGAGACATTTCTAAATACACGCGCGCCGTAATCGCCCCTAATCAGCCGCCATCTTTGCCCTACTCATCAACGTGTCTCTCTCCCCTTGACACTTACCTCTCATTAATTCAGACCTGTCACATTGACACACACCCTTACACACACACACACACACACACACACACACACACTCGTGGTATCGCAGCAGAGGGTGACAGCCCATCGTTGAGTGACAGCAGCTCTGTCTGTCTGCTACAGGAAGATCTTCTGCTGCCAACAGTTTTGTAAAGTAACCCTCAACTGTCACTGCGAGAGAGGGAAGGGTCATCTATTCATATGTCTGCCTCCTCAAACCGTAAATAGCTTTCAGCGATGTCTTCCCTCATCCATTATTAACTGCTTTTGAATTAATGACAGTCTTTCATTTAGCACACGCAACTCTGGTGGGGTTGTTTCGCATCGACTTATTCCTCCAGTGGCAATCCCACCGCGTCATCTGATTAACGGGATTTGCAAATGAATGCTTAAGAAAACATTTTTGGATTCTCTCGTACAAGAATACTCCATCTTGAACTGAGTCTTTTTTAACTTAAACCTATCTTGTTCCTACTTTCCCCCTCAATTATAGTTCTTAGAAGGAAAATCGGAATCTGCAGACATCAGATTAGCAGGTCAGACTCCGGAATCGGAAATCGAAATCAGCCAAGAAAATTGCAATCGGTGCAGATGTGTTTGGCACCGTTTAACAGTATTTGATGGAAATTTTCACAACATGTAAAAAAGTACTGCATCTGATTGGTGTATTGACTAATCAGCTTAGTTTGGACTCGACACAACCCTGACGGACACCCATATTTGTGTTTTATTCAACAAAAAAGAACTCACTTTGACCTAATGTACTTCAGGTGACATGATTAGGCTCGGAAGAACTAGGTTGTGTGCTGATAATTCAAGATGTGGAGCCGGATCATAAAAAACATGAAACATTCAAGGCCCTCAAGTTGAGCATGGGCCAGATGTAACATGGCCAGAATAGCAACGTCTACCTCTTTATAGGCTGATAAGCAAAGCCAGGGGAGCCACAATAGTGGTCTCAAAGCACTTCATCAGTAGCGATGTAAAAACAACAGGGCAACAGTCATTATTGGCCTCAGAAGGTTTGGAAATCAACATGACAGCAGTGCAGTAACATGGAGATACAGTACACCACATATTGTCACGCTCTGGGAAGTTATCAGATCCCACCCAAAACTCCCGCATGTCCTACTTGTTACTGCCATTCAACGCTGAGGTTTGCACAACCTTTACTGTACACGAGTGCAGCATCGACATGACAGTGAGAAAATAGAGAGAGATCGGCCATCTTTGAAAATACAGAACAAACATTATTGGTTGAGTTGTGTAAAGAATACAACGCCATTATTCCCAAAATGGCTGGGTTCTTGGATGATTGCTTGGTTGAAGCCCAAAAAAATAACATTTTTTAATAAACATTTTTGAGAAGCAGATATTTAAGTACAACCCTAGTAAGATGTTGGCCAACAGACATCAGGCGATGTTGGCCATCGAGCTTCGCCCTGACCTGGATTGAACGCAGATTGGACACCGCTTCGTTTAGGAGAACAGTTGTCTGTGTTCGGGATTAACATGTAATCTAATGATATTGTGATCATTTGGGAGTGATTTGGGCTATTGTTGTTCAGTGTTGTTCTCTGGTTTAGCAGTAGTTTGAAGGACCCATAGCTGCAGATTTGGAGGCAATGACCAGAGATTAACCTGTGAAAGCAGTCTCCTATGAATGGGTCAAACTCTGAATGAATGACATGCATAATAGGCATCACATGCAAGTTTAAGAGGGTTCTACCCAGCGGTTTCATTTCAGCATAACAAAGAACAATTATGAAGAATTCCATTAGGTCTAATAGGGTCAATTGTTGGTAAAAAACCCAGAATATTCACCCCTGCTACCAACTGACATGGAGAGATTCAACTATCCACATCATATTTTCAGTGTCACATTGTAAATCAAGAAAAAAGGAAAACACTATACCGACAATATAAAGCACCCAGAAGTGCAAGGTACACTGCCAATTATTTTCAGATGTTTTCGGCTAGATTTGTTTCTTTACGTATACCTCTTTATTTTGTGACCTGTGTGTTCATGATGTGGATTTGGACTGAGTTCAAATTTTACTACCAGGACTATGGAGGATCTCTGGCATCCCCTAGGTGAGAAGAATAAAACCATGATTTGTAGTCAGAAGTTCTGCCAAGGAAGCCCGAAGCTTGAGGGCTCAGAGACTCACAAGACCGACGAGAACATACAGTAAACTGGTCCGCCAAACGTCAGAAACACCGTTTTTTTCTCTCCGATCATTTGATCCTTTCCGCATCAGTCTAAAAGAAAAAAAAAATAATTGGCCGTTTAGAGGTACAAAAAGAAAGTTTGCCTTTGTTGTGAATCTGCATAAGAGTCGCCACCATACATTATCATGAATAATACATACATATCTCCTGCATAGCCACGGGTGGTAGGGATTAGATAAAGCGCCATAAATAAGCTTCAAAGCCCGCTGTATGCCGTTTTGTTACACCTCGCCATAGAGGCCTTTCCTTTAATCACAAACTTAGCCTTAGCTGGTGGGGCCCTTTTGTTGCGATTGTGCTGGTGTCGCTATTAGTGCAGGGCGGCCCCGTCTGTACACACGTATTCATTTACCTAATTAACACGGAACTCACACTGGGAGTCAAATGAAAGCTACCGTAGGGGAGTCACAGAGAACAAAGCCTGGCGAGGAAGCTCGGCTTCTTACTGTTGCCCGCCATCGCAATCACTGGAGGAAAAAAAAAAAGCGAAGACGCCCGGATAGGCCCTTAGTTAACTGTTGTGGTTTATCTGAAGACATAGATGATTAACTGACACCATTCTCTTAAGAATACGTCTTCTCTTGTTTGTTTGTCTGTCCATGTTGTATTAGGCAAAGATTCAATGTTTTCATATTGATTTTGTTCATATCAGTGGAAGCTATATAGTCCAACATTAGAAAATATGGAACCAACGTTTCGATACTAACTGTGTAGGCTATTGTGTCGTCTCAGTTTGTAGATATACAATACTGTGTTTATACAATATGATACCATAAAAGAATGTTTATTTTGATTGATTGAATGATTAGTTTGATAATGTCTTCTGTGAACTCGTACTTAAGAATGTCTCACTAGGTTCAACTGAAAAGGTGAAAAGGTCACCACCTTACCTTTTTAAAAATGGTAACTTCATGGTCAAAATTCAGTTTCAGCTCCATTTTTGGAGCATATAAATGTAAAGACATCAGCTAGCCTACCCCTGACTTCAGTCCAAAAATATCTGTGCTGGTGTTGGACAGACTGGACTTTGTATGGGTGAAAGCCTAATTAGTGGATTATCGTACAAAAAACTCAGTAGATCTTTGTCAGACAACATGAAATAGCCCAACATCAGCTAGAATTACACAATCTTGCTCAATGATCAATTCTGGAGATACAGTCTCCTGCTCCTGTTGTTGCTGTTCTATATTCAAAAAGTCTTTACGGCCACTCCTAATCAGTAGAAAAGCAAACATAATTAACATAACAGTTTTGGTGACATTTCAAAAGTTTGTGTAAAATTGGCTTGACAGTTGAACGGAGACGGATTCGTCTTTATCAGTGTTTATATCTCTCTTTTTCTTCGAGGTGCAGGACTCACCATCTTGTGCTTTAAAGGGTTGGGTGTGTTTAAGGACGGATTATCTTTAATTAACACAGAGAGATAGATGCTCATTCTATCTGCCTCTTATCTCTGCCTTGTACTCTGTCTGGTTATTTTCACGGCTTATCACCAACTGCAACATAATAACATGGAGTACCTCATTTGTATTATGTGAAGAGTTATAATGTAACATTGTTTTCCCAAAAAAAGATTCAAATTAACTTCTAAGGCTTTTCTCTGCTTATATTTTCATGAACTAATTCGTAGCAAAACAAGCTGTGGTTAAAGGTGCAATGTGTAATATCTGGCCCCAGTGGCCGGTTAGCCTGGTTAGCGTGTTCATTTCAGTAGATATCTCTGTATATCTCTGATAAAGTGTATTAATGAGTGTAACAGTAATTAATCAGTCAGTCGAGCTGCATCCCCATCGTATCAGGAGTGGACAACACAGACTGACTGGTATTCAAGCATTAACGAACTTCAATGTGTGCCAATGTAGGCAGAGTATTGCACCGTGGCCACTTGGTGAACTCTCTTTCAACCGTCAAACATATGAGCAGATAAACGTTGCTTCCCCTCCCCATACAAATGTTGAGTGTTAAGTAAACCTATGTAGTTTAGGTCTTACCCCCATCAATACCAACAGAGCCGCCCTTAGTTTTGTACAATAGAAATTACATTAAGAGGGGAACACATTGTGTTTGTGATCCACACACACACACACACACACACACACACACACAACTACAGAGATTATTAACGAGGGGTTGGCTGTTGCATCAGATCTAATTATCACCTGAGTAGAGTCGGTCGGCCTCGGTCGGTTCGCGGCCACCCTTCTTTCTTCTCACGCCTCCCCCCGAAAATCAGCTGCCCATCAGCCGCCGGCAAATTTGACGAAGAGACGGGAAACACATTACCACCCGACTACAAAGTGACAACACATCTGGGGTCGCAGTAATAAACTCTTATCTATCAGGAAGAATGAGGGATGCAGGCTGGTCAGAGAGCTGCAGCACACAGAGAGGAGAGCGGAGGGGCATGAAAGAAACAACTGATGTGTTTAAACTTCATTCATCCAGGGAAAGTCGACAGCGTTTACCAATGGCTGCTGGGTGGTTCCACCGGAGCAGCCGAGGGTTCAAAGCCGTATTCACAACTGCTATCGGAGGTTTTCTTCGCTGAAGAATGAGGAATTTGAGAACGGACCTCCACAATGTGGAAGAGGAGGAATAGCAATGTGAGCAGAGGGGATGGACAGAGAGTGATGGACGGAGAGTGAAGGATGGAGAGTGAAGGATGGAGAGTGAAGGATGGAGAGTGAAGGATGGAGAGTGAAGGATGGAGAGTGAAGGATGGAGAGTGATGGACAGAGAGTGATGGACGGAGGGCATTTTAGGAATGATTTCAGTGAACCCACATTCGCCTCTCACCAGCGGCCTGACCTCCTCTGACTTAGATGATCATTGTTGTCATGGAGACTGGCAAAACAAGTGTGACACTTCCCTGCTTCCCCCCCGTATCTGAGTGATGAAAATGAATGTGGCCCCAGGATCAACACGGAGCCATATTGGCAAGAAATCAATATTTTTTCCCTCTGTCTTGCATCGGTCCAGTAAACTGTAACATATCAATCCATACGTGCGCGCAGTCTACACTAATCCCCCCTGCTTGTGTGTGTGTGTGTGTGTGTGTGTGTGTGTGTGTGTGTGTGCCAGCGAGGGAAGAGAAAAATGTTGCATTGAACAAAAGCTGCCCAGTGTGTTTGAACTGCTCCATTAAAACAATCTTTGTTTTTGATACAGAGGAGGAGAAAAAGAGCACGCTGACTGAACACAGACTGGATGTCAGTCGTAAGATGGAGGGTTTTTTGTTGTTTTGTTTTGCTTTTTCTTTAAATTCTGTTTCTCATTACTGTGCCGAGCCTCAAGCAGTGAGGGGAAGAAAAAAAACGACCGGAGCATCCGTGCCTGAGCCCAGGGGCCCCCAGGAGCCACGGGGGGTCCCTACTTTGATGGAGGCCTGAGCATCATTAGAACAGATAGCATGATGGGGTCAGAAACACGCTGCTACCGCTGCACTGCTTCTGCAAACTCCTAGCAGCACTCTCACTGACAAACACAGACACCAGAATGTGTGTTCCATCCGGCTATCCCTGTGACTTACCAAGTATTGAAATAGGAAAGATATCACGAAAATATTTTCCAACTTGCTCAAGGGCGGAAATAAAGAAATGTGAACAACGATGGAAATGCTTTCAAATACACTGACAGCAGAATGGTTGAGTAGTACTGTACTTTAAGTTTGCATTCATGGAAGGATGGATAGATAGATGGATGGATGGATAGAAGGTTGGATGGATGGATGGATAGAAGGTTGGATAGATGGATGGATGGATAGATGGATAGAAGGTTGGATAGATGGATGGATGGATAGATTGATGGATGGATGGATAGATGGATGGATGGATAGATAGAAGGTTGGATAGATGGATAGAAGGTTGGATAGATGGATGGATAGATTGATGGATGGATGGATAGATAGATAGATAGAAGGTTGGATGGATGGATAGATTGATTGATGGATGGATGAATAGATAGATAGATAGAAGGTTGGATAGATGGATGGATGGATAGATTGATGGATGGAAGGATGGATAGAACAAAGCCAAATGAAACCAAAAGAGCAGGACTTTGGAATATATGGCAATGGGTTAACAGAAAGCAGGAATTAATTATGTAATCCATTGCGGTTCCCTCCAAAAGTTCACTGTTCATGAAAAAATTAATGCGAACGAGCGCTTCCTTTTATGGGCATAATAAAAATTATACTGTTGTACTTAAATTTTTTAATAAAGTGACTGAGAACAGTTAGGGAGACTGGCATATGTTAATAAGACTGAGAGGAGTGCGCTGTCCAAACAGCATTGGGGAGAGACAATCCTGCTCTAAAACCGTCCCTGGTCCTCAAAGGTCAACCATATTTTTATAATAGCAGCCCGATGGCCAAATCTAAATCTGTCCTCAGAATATAGAGTGCAACCAATGAGGGGGTGTGGAAGATAAAGTCTAGTACCTGCGCGAGGCGACGTTACAACACGGTCTTTATAGGTGAGCGGGACAGAAAGATGGGACTTGTGATACGCTTTATGTTTTAAAGGCTGGTTTTAAGTACATCTCTGTCGAGTGAGGATGTGCAGAAGCATTTGTTAGCCTCTGTCTTGGTACGTGTATATATGTGAGAACTTGACCGATACGTACTTTTACAAGCATATTATGCTTTAAAGTGAGACTTCGGAACTTTTGCTGAACAGCAGCAGCTGCAGTTACGCACTGGTCCGTATGACGTCGTCTTGGTTCATTTGTAAAAAGCCTGTACGAGCACCAGTCGGACCAGAACTAACTGGCATCAATATGGAATTTTAAAAGACCAAATGAATCGAACGACAGTTCGTTCCCTACAGTGTGTTAATGAACTTTATTACTTTGTGAGGCTTTTGACACGGCAGCAAAATAGTTTCAACGCTTTTTCCTCAACTTCCTCAAAATAATGATCTAATTATCTACTAGTCAGTAAATGTGTAATCATTCAAACTGCATCACGTACATCACATCACAGTTTTCATACCGGCCCACTTAATCTGTGTGTGTGTGTGTGTGTGTGTGTGAGAGAGAGAGAGAGAGAGAGTGAGAGTCTTCATGTGAGATGGCATTGTTTAATGTGAGAATGTATGTTGGGTGTTGATGTCGGAGCTGTAGGGATCTCTGATGGGTTGTCTCTGTGTGTGTGTGTGTGTGTGTGTGTGTGTGTGTGTGTGTTCCCTGGCGGTGATGAGACCCTGTCTCTGACACAATGCTACTCTGTTAAGGTCAAGCCCTACAGAATGTCAGGGATGATGACACGCACTGAAAGGTTTCATCTAATCCCTCCATTTCCCCTCTTCCCCTCAGTCCCTTCCAATCGCCCCCCGTCTCTGGCCCGCTCACTCACAAGACAAGACAGACATATACCGGCCTTCACCTAGAGTCTGCATCAAGACTCTTTGTGGGTGTGTTTGTCTCTGTGTGCGTGCGTGTGTGTCTGTGTGTAAATAGCGTCAAGCCATGCCATCCCACTAGTAAGGCCAATTCAGAAACGCCTGAGGCCACTGTCTCTGAATCTGCATGGTCGGCCTGGTCTTTGCAACCCGCTGTCAAACATCCTTGCTTCACTCCACAGTGGCTGAACATTTACTGATACTTCATTTATACTCCGTATAGTTTTAATGCAGTGGGACCTTCAGTGAATGCAGCGGTAGAATAACCATGTCAGTCATGAAGGTGCCCAGCATGCATGAGTTATATAATGATGTGAAGGAGATCTATATTACAGAGATTACTACAGCTTCAAAAAGAAACGTTTTAAAATGATTCAAGAAAACATGTTTATGTCCGGATGCCAGCTTTTATATTCATATTAGTTGACATTGTCAATTTATGTCGTCTTTGGTGTATTAAGACATTCAGCTGAAGTTTTCATCAAGTGACTCTCACAGTTCTACATCACAATTAAATAAAGGACTTGAGTGCAGCTCTTGTGCAAAGTGCAGGAATAAGAGCTCTGCAGGAAGGCACGAGGAATCTATGTTTTTTATGTTCATTTTCAATTACTCCTATATCTGATCCCTTCACAGCCGTTTGAATTATGAGTTTTAATTCCTCTCTTTTTTCCTCACCTTTACAAAGACTCTCACCTCTCGACAATCTTTGGTTGAATGTGAAAGCAAATCTAATTCTGCTATTTCTAAATAGCGTCAAATTAATTCAATTAAGCTGCCACGAAAAAGAATGTTATTTACACCTTATGAGATTACCTGGACTTAATTTCCTGGGGTTTTAAATAATTGACAAACAGCATGTGCGTACTTAACTAAGCCTCATATTATGCGCACAGTTGAACATGTCATCAGTTAATCTTAATGCTTTTTACTCCTACATTTCCCCTCATTTTTTCCTCTCCCCCCTCGCTCGGCTGCTCCACAGTTAACACTTATTAAATTAGCAGTCAACCAGTGATCAAACAACAACCCTTTTCCATCGAGCCAACTGACTGACTGCGGAGGTCTCCTCGGCATCTGGTGAGATGCCTATTTTGGTGCAGACGAGCACAGAAGCCCTGCTAATTATGATATTACAATTCCAGTAAACGGTTTTCTGAAAGCGCCGCGCTTTGGATTTGTTTAAAGCAAAGAAACAATGGATGCACGATGCTCGGCTTCTACCTTCTCAAGCTGTCATTTATCCTCTCACCTCTGCGGATTGGGTGTGAAACAGGAGAGGAATGGCGGAGATGGAGTGAGCAGAGGGAAGCGGGGTGAATGAAGGATTATATAAAGAAGAAGCAGTACTTGACGGTAACTGGTTGAGATTAGTGCCTTAGGGGTACAGCAGTGGCTGTGATTTTGATACTGCGCCCCCAGCTAAACGCTGAAGGCCGCCTCGCCTAGAGGAGTCTGCCTTCACCCACAGGCAGTCAAAGATTGTTTTCTTACCAGCATCTCTCCCCCCACTCCTCCTTCTCCTCCACCCCACAGACACCTGTCATCTCCAATGTCAAAACTCCACACAGAAAGGAAAAGACAACGCAAGGAATAAACAAAAGAAACATGCCTTTTTAAAGGCACACTCTGCATACAGATCTGTGAGGGTGAGGCCGGGGCTCCACCTGCAGCAGCCTGCACTCATGACAAACCGAGCTTTGCTGGCTATTTGGATGAAGTGTGAATAATACAACAACTATATTATTCTTGCAAAGTTACAGGGGAGGGTTATCAATTCGGTAAGGCCCAACAATAACATGTTTTTTTTTTTCCTCACGAGTCTTGATTGCCAACACTTTTAAATCGGAATTTGCTACACGTAATGTTGTTGATGAAACACAATAATTATTTGCAACAAATAAAAGAAGGGATTTACATGAAGAAAATGGTAAAGACAATGCATTTAATTCTAAGCAAAGCTGTCATTTCAAATCTTAATCCATGACAACATTCCTACATCACCACCCTCACAACACAATACAAAGGTGCGAGACTGCAATAAAATCAAATAATGCTGAGGTCTGCTTTAAGGATCAAGTTTGTTGCCCTCCCCACTGGAGCCTTATTTTCTCCATATTTCTCCATATTCCTGCTTCTTAAATGATTCCCAATCAAAATGACCAAATCCAAAATGAGGCAGTCACCTGCGGCTGACAATAGATCATTATTTGGTTTATGGGATGAATTAAGAAAAAGGTCACCAGACATCATCAGTTTAGGGAGAACATTGGGGATGCTCCAATTAGCCGGATAATCAAACTGAATTGCCATTTCATTAAAAAAGAAGAAGTCAGAGAAGTGGTAATGAGTCTGGAACCAGGCTATGATGAATACTTTTGTGGGGATTTTTGTTTTTACTTTTTTTTTTTTTTAAGATGATCTAAAAGATCTAATTTGAACTCAGAAAAAGATTTTTATCAAATCAAGTGTGAACGACCTTTGCCGCCTTGAGGAAACCCAGCTGCCTGAGAAGTAAGAAGCGGTACAGCGATCCGCGTGGTTAAGCAGACGTATGAGATGACGTGACACTGGCAGCCCTGCCAGGCGGTGTTGTTGCAGCCAATGGGGGGCAGAGGACACAACGGAGAGTAATGGCTGCTACATGCAATCAGCCTCACAGCGATAAAAACACTCTGCCACGTTTCACCTGCTCTGCTTTTCCTCTGTATTAATTCCTTCTGTTTGTTTGTTTGTTTGTTTGTCGACCTTGCTGTGTCAGCTGACCTTCCTCCATCCAGGACCCTGAGGAGAGGGGAAGGAGGAGAAAAAAAACAATGAGGAGGACGCTGACATTTCTGCACAGAGAAAGAACAAACAGCACATACAAAAAAATGCCGCCGCCCCCCCCCCCCCACACACACACACACACACACACACACACACACTCCCCACAGACAAATTTACTCAAAAATACGTGTGTGTCTTGAACGTCCGAGGCTGTCCGGTTTGCGGCTACCATTGCCAAGGAAGTGTCACGGTGTCGTGACAACTTCAGCGACTGCGGTGCGATGGGTGACCCTCGGCCGGCGGAGGGGGGGCGCTGAATCCTCCACCCACCCCGGATCCTGACAGATGTCATATACCTCCTCCATGGGCACCTTCTGTTTCCTGTTCACCTTTCTCCATCCTGCAGCGTTAGGGCTCCTGTCTGCACCTCGTCAAAGCACACACACACACACACAGGGAGAGAAATTAACAGAGGAGATTAACTTGACCGATTTATAGATTTTTAACCACCAATATTTTTATTGGCCGCGCTGATGATCAGTCGATTAAACCAAAATGAATGCAAAGATTTTCCAGCCGAATGAAATCCTTCGTAGAGCATTTACACCGTCACGTCCCACAACAGCCAGCAGTTTTCTATACAAAAGCCCAACATTAGCCTGATGCTTTAAATTCTCTCTCATTGTCTGTTTGCGCTGACTATTTGTGCCTTTTGTTTAAATACGGCCTGATTTAACTTAAAAGGCAAACGTGCATCCTCTGCTCCCCGGCACTCACATGGTTTGCTGTTATTCACCAAAGGCTCTTCTCTCAGAACAGTTGGTATTTTAGTCTTAGCACACCCCACTCAAAACCTGTTTGCACAGATTTTCCCAATCATCCTTCAGACCGCAGTTTGACAGAAACACTTCAACAAAATGAGATTCTGCCTCGTTACGTTGTCTTATACTGTTACATCAAAAGTGTCACCAGCCCACTCTGTGAAAAACAAGTCTAACAAACCAAAAAGCCTTATGATATTAGATTTCCATAAACCTTCTGCTGGCTGCCTCCTCGTAGGGATCGTGTATCATCCACTCAAAAAAAAATGCTCCTCTAGATGGAAATGCGCGGACTAAATCTGATCATGGCGCTAGATAATGTTCACTTCTCACTCCTGAAACACAGACTTGGGTAGGAAACGGAGGGGATCCTGTGACTAACCCATCAATCACGCTGACGTTGTGCTCGAGTGATGGATATTCTAATTTCCCCTTTATATACAGGTGCACAGGATGGATGGATGACGATTAATGGACGGGCGAGGCTGGTTCCACAAAACAAAGAAAGACGCAGCGCGGCCTGCGGCGTCACTTTGGAGGGCAGGGAGCTGCGTCTCGCCGCGTTTTGAAGAGGATCCGTCACATGTGGGACCTGATTTCCCTGTAAACACGTGAAAACAAAGTATGCATCCTGAGGTGACAAAGGTGTTGCTAACACAACAATTGTCTTCCCTCTGCGGGGACCTACAAGCGAGCTCCGCAGTCACTTTTATGACAGCCCTCGACACCCTCTCCTCACCTCATTTTCACACAACCTGTTTTCTCGCATTCTGTCATTGCTATCACCTCCATAATTATTCCTTAACTTTTACGCCGCCTCAGACTGCGTATACCGTGATTTATTTTAAAGGAAAAACAAACACCCTCCTCCCCCTCCGACGCGGCGCGCTCATCTATCAAACTCTTCAAAGTCGGACTTGTGCCCAACATCCTTTTGATGAAATCTTCTGACATATCAGCGCTGCAGGCTCGAAATCTCTGAAGATGTCTCCTCAATAGTCTCTTATCCTTTCTTTTCAAGCAAAACTGTCTCTGGATGTTAGGCTTTCAAGCAAACGCCTCTTTCATATCGGCCCCTCTGTGTAATTAACCGCTTGTGCCACGCTGGAGGTTAAATGGTTTCCCCTTACTAATTGGCCAAAGTCATCACTGACATGGAGGCGAACAAACTTGAGAAAGTAGGAAAAGGTCTTCTAAATTGAGAAATAAATGCTTATTTTTCTCAATGCTTGAACAATCTTTCTTTGTGTTTTCAACAAAATGTCTTGTTGAAAGGTATCTCACTTTATTCAGCTACGAGACAAGAGTCGCTATGTTTTTCCTGCAATAACAGGACAAAATATTTAGTATACATTTCCTTATATCAGCTGATTTACTGGGGCTATTTTGCGCCGACTACACTTGTTCTTTTTGTTGGACATCCGTTGCAAACTATTTCCCCTGTGATTTCCAGTTCCTCCCTTCACAGCTGACATTGAACATGGGCATTCATAAACCATCCGGCGCTCGAGACTATCCACGAGACTCAACAATCCAGCCTGAGATCTCTCTTCCACCTCCGTCCTTCTCCCTCTCCCTCTCTCTCTCTCTCTCCGTCTCACTTTATCGCTCGCTCTCCATCCCTCCCTCCTTGTCCAAAGCTGTCCTCCCAGCCATCTGTCATGCGATGTTTATGGGCCCTTTTGCTTTTGTGTCCTGATGACCACTGTCACAGAGAGCTACCCATTACCGATGCGGCCTGATGAACGATGTTACCCAGACGCATTGCTGACACCCCTGTGTCCTTGGCCGCAGAGACGCTGCCTCGCTCGCCAGCTCAGGCCAGTAAAGAATAAGGACAGGGGGGAGCTGGACTGAGGACCTGTCCGTCATCCTGCCGACAGGATGCTCATACCTTTCCCCCCCCTCCTCCTCCTCCCGCCACCGTCTCCTCTTTATCCAGCCAATGGAAATATGGGGCTGGTCAGCATGGCAATGGCGATGATGTTGTCATTAATCCTGAGGTAGTGAATAGTGCCCTTGCCTTTCACCTGAATATATATCTACATCTGAACAGACACAGTGAGGGACCCTCGCTCCCCCTCCAGAGGCTACAGAAGGTGCCCTAAAGGGTTAATGTAGGTAGAACGAGATGATAAATGCTGTTGAGTGAGATTTTATCTGTCAAATAGAAATGGCAGTGCTTCTTTTGATCTTTTATTCAATACGTTTGCAGGCGGTGCAGCGAGCTAGAATAAACTTTTATTATACTGTGTTGATAGTGGCAAATGTAAACTGTTCAATATGGTTTATTTTTCTTTTTTTTTAGGATGCTGTCAAATCATGCTTTTAAATCGGTGTGCATATTTGGGTTGCCCTTGAACTTGGCCACATATAGCTGCAGATTATCATCTGTCAAATATTGGCAGTTACAATGGTTTGATCAACATGGTTTCTATTGCACGGTGTCTGTGCTCTGCGGGTCTGAAGGTGTCCAGATGTCTCGGGTTAAGATCAGGGCTAGGCTACATACAACCATTGTTTGAATAGCATCTAAATGACTATTTTCTTTTCTCTTTTCTTAACACATACTGATGCAAATGCTGTTGAAACAACTGCAATATGCAATCCCAGACTCCAGACCCCACTGAGGAGCATTTGAATGGCTTCAAGCCTCTGAAGATGATCTCAATGACATGTGCAGCCTGTGACGACAGACTACAAAAAGACGATGCTTCCTTCTAAAGGGCCGCATGTCAAAAGGGTCGGGAACCTCTGAACTAGAAGTCAGTCTTCAACCACATTCAGCCCGTTTTTTAACATGCATCTCTGTGCTTCAGCGCTGACTGAGTCACTTCGACACATCATGAAGATCAACCTTTTGAAATGCTACTGGTTCGGACTGAGATTAGGTGGATGATGGGGAACAACACAGGTGATTCTAGCAGAGGAAACACAACAGAGAAGATAATCTCCTCACAATAGTGTAACATAATGGGAACAATCTGCTGGACTAAATAAAAATCCCATTTAATCAGTGAGGCCTTCTCTCCCCCTTGTGTCTCCCTCCCTCCCTCCCTCCCTCCCTCTGTCTCCGTCTCTCTAGGAATGTCTTTACTGGCCAGTGAAGCCGCTGATGAATTCTTAAGCAGATCACACTGATAATTGTATTTCATAACTGTCAGTTGTGCGAAGGCTGCCAGTGTGCCCAGGAGCTATTTGTGTCTCAGTATGTCCTCCACACACCGCCCCCCCCCCCAATCACCGGGGATGTGCTTACTGTCTCCGGCCCCGAATTACTCAATCAGGAGGACACATTTACGGATGACACCTTGATTACAATTAATCAGGGGAACTTGATTAAGAAAGTTATTCCTCCCCTTCATTGAGACTTACACAAGTGGCTCAGCTGCATATTGTAATTTATGTCCCACTGAGCTCTCGCGCCGCTGATAGACAGAAGAGCCGACAGATAGCCAGCCTCACTGAGACACATGTGGACGTGTGTGTGTGTGTGTGTGTGCGCGCACAACCCCCACGCACAACGACACATGCACAGCCACAAACAAACACATTCCCCTATCATTCTGTCATGCACAACTCCGGTTTCGCAAAGAGTTTAATAAATGACTTTAATTGGCTGTAGAGATGTGTTCGCTAAAGGAGGTTTGAATATTCCATTTCCCTTTCTTCTTGTCTCTGTCTTTAACACACACACACACACACACACACAAGCTCCTGAATGAAGCCATCTCTTTACCTTTACTCACAGTTCCTGGGTCTGCTGTGGCTAATTAGTCGAGTGGAGTTTTAGGTTTGGTAATTAGGCGGAGGTAGGAGTGACGGGGGCTCGGGGAGTTGGGGAGTTGAGGGGGTCTGACTGACTTGCACGGAAAGAAACTGGACTGTCTGGATCCTGGCAGCACCAGGCAGCCAGCCAGTGTCCCTTAGGCGCCTGGAGGTAGACTACCGTCCCGCAATACGAGGGTGATGTCTTTGTTATGTGCCACATGTCCCGGCAATGGGAAAACTGTGGAAAGAGAGGGTTTTAGCGAAAAGAGACAGAGAGACCTTTGAGAGTTTCACATCCCTTGAATGTCAACGTGCAACAATAAAATCCAGCTCCGTGCTCTGGACTGAATAGTGAAATGGATCGGAAGCTACGGAAAGTTGTGATTTCAAGAGCCGTGATTGTGTTGTTTTTGTGCTTTTAAAAAAACAGCAATATATAGTCTGAAAGAAAGAAAGAAAAGATTTTCATTTTAAAGCAAGACTTTGTAACCCGTTGCTGAGCAGCGTCTGCAAGTGACAATTACGGCATAATTGTAAATGCTAAAACATAGTGTAACCGTGGCACAAATATAGAAGAGTCATGAAGTCAGACTCACTAAGCAAAGTCACTTAGACAACAACACACATCTTTAGCTTGCTAACATTCGCCAGCATACGCAAGTGTGTCGACATGGACACGGGTATGATTTCATTCTTTTCATTTGTGTGAGGATGAATGTATAGTCTCCTTTCAAAAAGTTACAGTCTCACTTTAAGCAATATGAGCAAATGTCACACAACTGTCACTAATCATACAGTTGCATTGACTATATATATAACAGCCATTCACAAAGCAATAAAAACTGTAATCACAAAAAAAGGAGAAAAGGCTCATCCGCAATTCTTTCTCTTCCTAATCCTTTACATTTACATCAGTTAAAAAAGGGTTCATTTAGTGTACCCTCCGTTACTCCCACTCTGAGAAATACTACAGTAACCCTTGACTAAAATGAGAGACACTTAGCATAATTCCTCAAATTAAATAAATGTTCATAAAGTTTCACCATCACACTGAAGTCTGCGACTGCTTCTCCAGAAGACCTCCTCCGTCTTTAATGTCTTGTTTACGCTCCGCAGTCGCTTCAATACGTTGCCAGTTAGCAGCCTCCGACTTCAACACAATCCAATTAAATAAAGAGTGTTTGTCTCTCCAGGTTCCTGTGTTCTCTAATTGGGGCTGTGACTGCTCACTAATCAGCGGAGGTACAGGTAGGCCCTGGAGGACGCCGAGACGAGGCCTCTCCCGTTAATTGAAGAGATGCTAAACCTGGCCTCCTCTTCGCCGCACAACACGGATGCACATGGCGCTTCGAGCGCGCCAACTATCATCTAAACATCCTCGTGCATCATCACCGCCCCTCGCCCTTCCGTACGCGAGCTCGCTTTTGCTTAACGCCTGACTAAACAGCGGTGTGACAGAGGTGACTGCGATGATTTAACGATTAGCGTTTGTGCTGCCAGTGAGACAAACTCTGCGTTGGCTTCATTTCTTCTTTAATTGTGATATTCGTTAAATTCACAGCAAGTCACTCCAACTCAAAGTCATCTGCAGGCATGAATTTTTGAATATCGTGCGTCGGGCTAAAGGTCATGGTTATGTGCTAAAATGTACCAGACCTCTTATTGAAGTGAGTCCACTTTTTGATATTGTAGCTTTTGAGACATGTGAAAGGAAAATTGATTTAAATATATTGAAAAATGAGAAGAATGAATGTCCTGAGGTACTTTTATAAATGGATCATTTTTATGTTTAAGTTATAATCTAAAAAGTGATTGTTACTCTTCATAGTGGGTAGTTAATACATCTCACGACTTTTTCTATTTGGATAACAACCCCTAATATAAAACCCTGTGTGTGTATGTGAAACATCTTTTGACTTAAACATCAGTAATCACTGAGACTACATCTGAACGTGACCGCTGTCTTCGTGGACTTCCTACACTGTGGCTGCACACCGGCCTTGGCTTGGTGCGTTTCTGATTTCCTGCGCCGTCTGTTGAAGGTAGCAGCTTTGCATGCTGGGGTCACACCTGTAACGCATTTCACACTGGGTTATATTTCGAGTGGCCACTTGGATGAGGAAATAACATGTTCACAGTGCATGAACACTGCAGCCCTCGCTGCCAGGTAGGAACAGGTGTTTGTTTTAGGCTACGTTCAGCGCATTCATACAACGCAGCTCTTTCCTGATCCTGCCTTTTTAAGAAATCTTGGAAACCTTTCACCTATTGAGGCCTTTACTGTTGAAGTTAACACCCCCCCTCCCCCATTAAGTATTTTGTTACATGGTGAAAATCTTTGGGTTTTATGTAGAAATGATCCATCATGTGACTAAACTTCCAAACATATGTTGTGCTGCTTTGTTTCTTCTATCTAAAACTAAATTAAATACAAAAAATAAATGGAAATGAAAAAAAATAAATGTCAAAGGGCATTCCACAATGCATTCACTACAAGTGATTTTTCTTTACTTGCGGTGTGGAAACCTAATGGCATTTTCTAGTGCAACTCCTGGTTAGCTGAACTTTTTTTTTTTTTATTATGTGCAGCTTCGGGACATGTGAATGAAAAGATTGATTGTGTGAATGCTGTTTCTGTCAGCCACAAACAGGCGATGAAATAGCAAGCACACCTGGAGCACTCACTCTTGACAAGCACACACCAATGTAAGCCCCTATTAGAAAAACAATGAAGTCTATCATAAAACATTTATGGTAGATAAAGTGCCTGAGAGCGCTAAAAGCAAGCCCATTATGGCAGCTGGTCTAAATTAATTTTGGAGGTGGACTTGTACCAGACGGTGAACACACAATTTAAGAAACACTGTAAAAAATATTTTCCGGGATAGTGTGCCGTGTCTGATTTTTTTTTTTTTTTTTTTTTTTTAAAATCAGAATATTTGTGCAGTATGATCATTAATGCATTGTCATTAGTACATTTTCTGATTTGTTTTAGACTAATTTAAGTCTTGGAACAAACTGCTGAAAGCTCCCCTAAATAATAACAACACCTTCCTATTGCTTATAGTTTCCAAAACCAAAATAGCAGAAAATAAAAGTTGCTCATTATGTTTATTTGTGAAAGCATTAGATTAATTGAGGGTTATAGCAATCATTGTACAAAAATAAAGAAATTAATCTATTCAAAAATGAAAGCCCTAGATTTTCCCGTTTTCAATCATTTGATCATCATCATTAGTTAAATCAGAGCTTATTGCTAAGAGGGGGCGGGAACACTTCCACCACCACCTTGCCCAGGTTTTTCCCAGCATACATGTGGTCGACAGCCCGGAAGACTGACTCCAGGCCTACGAACCTCCCCTCCTGTGCCAAATCCCCATGATCCACCTCACACACTAGCTTCCCCTTGGCAAACATCTGCATCATGCTACCCAGAGCCTCCCTGTAGTCACTGATAAAGTGAGGCAGCATGAAGCCCCGAATGCTGGCCGACTTCTGCAGCAGCTTCACCGGCAGTGTTGCCCCTCTGAAATCCGGGATCCCCGATGCCGTCTGGTACCCGGAAATGAAGCCGATGACGATCAGCCGGCCCTTATTGGCCAAACTGTTCACGGCGACTTCTAAGACGCTGCCTCCGACGGACTCGTACACCACGTTTACGCCTTGTGGGTACTCCTTCCTCAGCGTCTTGGCCAGGTCCTCCGTGGTGTAGTTGATCGGCCTGTCGCAGCCGATGGATTTCAGGAAGCCGGCTTTCTCGTCGGACGAACAGGTCCCGATCACGTGACAACCGGCCTGTTTAGCGAACTGCACGGCAAACTGTCCCGTTCCTCCTGCTGCCGCCGTGACCAGGACCGTCTCCCCTTTGGCCAGGTCGCCCAGGCGCTTCAGGGCAATGTAGGCCGTGGCGCCGCTGACCAGCAGGGTGAGGAACTCCGGCCTCACCGCGGGGACGGGCATGCTTTCCTTGGCCGGCACCACCGTGTACTCGGCGAACGCGCCGCTGCCAAAGTAGGCCACGGCGTCGCCCACGGTGTAGCGGGAGCTGGCGCTGAGGCCAAGGCCGACGACCTCACCGATGCCCTCGAAGCCGACGTCGAAGGGGGGCTTCACCGAGGGGTCGTAGCGGCCTGCCGCGTAATTAATATCGGAGGCGTTGACTCCTGCAAAACTGCAATGTAAAAACAAACAAAAACAACAATAATTGTGGATTCAAGAGAATGAAAGTTAGGTGGTCATTAGTGCGCTATTTTCCAAAATTCTGTCTGAAGGTCAAGACTTCAGCTTCCTTCTCTCGACATTTCTGCACAGGGCACGAACACTCTGCTTTGTTTTGGCAATGACTCCCTTTTCTCTGGAAGAGCGGCCCGGCGCTGACGGGGAAAGGCTTGTATCACAAAACACATTGCATGATGTCATGATTCATCGTCTTCAGAGACACCCACAACAAACTGCACTTTTTAAAAATCTTAGATAGTCTTGCCTCAACACGGAGACGGCCGTTTTCATCTTACTTTGGAAACATGTTGGAAACAAATATGTGAGAAAGGAATGTATAAATAAATCATTTACTGTCTTTTAGAGCGGCGCATGCTGTGCCTCATTACTGTGCATGTCACATGTGTACTTTGAGCTCGCAGATAATGCGTCTGTGGTTTATAGATGGGCCACAGTGACACAAGAAACCTCGATTTGACTACTTTTTATCTTTAGAATCTGTTTCCTTTCAGGGAAATGTTTTCCATCAAAAAGGTACAACTCGTTCAACGTACACGGGTCTAATTTAAAATACACTTGAGTTTAAACAAATTCAAATAAAATGAGATTTGCGGGAATAAAGTGTGTTCACACATAAACCTCTGAAAAACCTTTGAATGTAGTAATGGCGATAAAATGATATAAAGTACACAAAATGATGTTATTGATACACACTAAATGAAATGTTTAGGCTTCATGGCCTCTATTCTAGATTTATAGCAAAACTGACAATGAAGTTTCTGGAAATGATTTGTTTTCATATGAAAAATAATTAGAAGACGATGTGTTATTGTGGACTCCAGTCCGAACGTCATAAATAGCTCCCCATGCAATCTGATAAGGCCTCGTGTCTTTCCTGTGCAGCCCGTGCATCTGTGTGCATTTAAAGTTTTACTCCTCCTCAGTAATCTAGGGACGCGGTTCAATGATGTAATCGGTAAAGTTTCATTTCTTACTGGTGATTTAATCCGCCTCTTTCGCTGCAGCCAAGATTGTTTCAATGATCAATTTCTCACTCTGAAATTCGTCATTCAACACTTTCGTATGTAACATTTCTCAAGCCTGCACTGATGCTGCGCAATACGGGATAAGTGGTTCTCCATTTGCACAAGTCCACAAACAGAAATATTTATTCTCCGTTAGTTAAATCATCTCCACCGTTCCCACGACGGCGGCGCCTCAGTATTACAGACAACAATGGTCAAAGGCCTTAGTTCACACACAACCGATCTCTGTCTTGCAAGGCAGTAAGACACTAATTATGTATTTATTTCATTGGCAGTAAAATACCACAATAAACCCTGAGGGGCATTTGTATGAGACCAATACAAAATCTAACATCAGGTTAGGCATACAAACAGTCGGTAATGTAGTGGTAAATCAAAATTAGGGGAAGATATTACATCCGGCTGGAATTAGAAAATAAAAAAACAAAAAACTGAAATGTTGCTCTTCAGAAAAAGAGAAGTAATGTATGTATTTCCCACCTGACACAAGCAAGTGTAGTTCAACACTATTCCTACAGTAATAATCCCTGAGTCTATATCAGGCGAACGGACTTCAGGGGGGGGGGGGGGGGGGGTGCACTCTTCCCGAACCGTGAATACAACGCTGGGATCTGCTGCTAATCAGAGAAATTATGGTGCAATACCCGCGCCATGTAACACTGCATCTCCTGCTCCATCATCTCCATCTCTTGATGCCAGTCTGACCCCCCCCCCCCCCCCCAAATGAGTTTCTGTTTGCTGTTTGGTGACGTAGTGAGACAGGAGGACTGAGAGAGAGAGGGGGGGAGAGAGAGAGAGAGAGAGAGAGATGCCGAGATGGATTGATAGACAAATGCAGAGAGGGGCGGAACTTGGAAATACAGTACAGCGCTTATTCCTCACGTATTTTGCCATCTCGTGATGATGATGATGATGATGATGGTGATCGCAGGTGCTGGACATGGGTGAATCAAGGTAAGCGGAGCCTCTTTGTACAACTTCTCGACATCAGCCTACTGTGATAGATCGACGTCACGTTACTGATCCACTAACGGACCCGTGACACGTTCCGGGTCACCTACTGCTATCCAGAGCGCGCGGGGGGCGAGACAGAGGGAGAAACACTTCGTGTCGGTTCTCTGCCCACCTTTCATAAACAACAACTTACCGATTTCTGACGAGCAAGTCCGCGTCCCCGGGGGTCGGAACCGCGACGGTTTGCACGGAAACGGCCTCCCTAAAATTAGGACTGAGCTTGTTCACGACCAGCTTTTTCATGCTGCTCGGTATGGAGGATCCCTTGAAATCCATGAAGTGTGCCGAGTAAGACATGTCTATGACGAAGCGCCGCGCGACCGGCCGAACTCCAGAAAGTGTGTCGGTGCCTCCGCTTCCGCCACCGAGCACCGATATTGCCCTCCGGATGTTTCTCACCAGCAGCAGGCTGGACATGGCTTCGCAATGGTACAAAGTTCACGGACGAACTTGACGTCGGCTACGTTCTTGGCAGCGATAAAGCCCGGCTACCATTAGCCCCCCCCCCACCCCCCTCGCTGCACATGCACCGCGTGCAGGCCGGGCTGAGCCGTGCTAAAAGACGCGCTTTCAAACAAAAAGAGAAGCCGCTGCGCTTTGTGGCATCGCTCTCTGGTTCTTCAGCAAAAACAAACTAAACAACAACATCACGCAGTATTTAGGATAGAAAACGTTGTGCTGGCGCAGCCTTGTTAGGTAGCGCAGCAGCGGCGCCGCAGACTTGTTGTCGGGAGTCCCTCCCCTTCCCGGACACGGCGCTCGCTTCCTAGTAAGGTGAAACAAATCAATCCTCGCCTCCGAACGTGTCCCCCTTAACCGCTTATTTCCTCCCACGAAACCGAGACCGACCCCGCCGAATCTCCCCAAAACATCCACGAATAGGCTTTACTAAACATAATCACACGAGGTGCTGCGCAGCTGCGCTTTTTTTTTTTTTTTTTTTTTTTTTTTTTATTTGAGGGGGGGGGCTGCTGCCGGAACATGTGTGTGTCCTCATGTACACCTGTAACCAAAGCCCGTACCAGCGACCTGCGAGAGGGTGTTTGCATCCCCTTGTCTGTACGTTTCACGCAGACGCGTTGCCACCTATTGACATCTGTCATTTTGGGGGAAAAATAGTCCATTCAAAGCATGTTACTATTAGGCTACCACAACATATGGGAGCATTGAACCCCCCAGTGGGAGACGAACTAGTGTCATTGCCATAAAATATGACATTTAATTTCATATACTAGTGGAGAACTTGTTGTGGTTCGCGATGCGTGTTCCTATAAGTTTGGTTTTAGTCCCCCCCCCTACCTGATAAGTTCCGGAAGGATCCGTTCTTTTGTCGGAGGTTTCTTTCTTTTTTTTTAAAGCAAAGGGAGAAGGAGAGAGAGGGAGAGAGAGGGGGAAAACAACACAATTAAAAAGATTGACAGGTAGGCTCCTCTGTCAGGGGTGACGCTCGTGGAGAGGGGAGGAGTAAAAATGTAGCAGGAAAAGCCACTCGATGCGTCTGTCTATCAGTTGAGACTGTCTGAAACAGCTTCTGGATCCACCGCGTTTCCATTTTTTTCTTATTTCTTTTCGGGAGACCTCGGATCACTGACTGGAGTTCCCCCCACCACCACCACCACCCTACCACTCTCCTCTTTTTTGCTCTTTTAAGAGACAAATATTTTAGTCCATGTCGATCTGATCTGCTGTTGGCGAAGCTTGGATGCGCCTGCGTCTTGTTTGTTTCCCCTCTCTCTCTCTCTCTCTCTCTCTCTCTCTCAAGTGATATCCTTCTCCACCGCATCAGCCACCCCTCCAAAAATAATAATAATTCTGTCTAAGATGCGATGAGATGAGCGGTGGAAATTATTTCCACGACTCCTGAAACGTAAGTAATACATACATGCGGGTCGTCTCATTTACAATTGTTATTTCAATGGGAGAGAAAGAGGGGAGGGAGGAAAAAGTCTCCGCCGGACTGGTGAGGCTGGATCCGGGCTGAGGTGGCGTGGTGGTGACGGGACTGACATTAACCCATCTAATGCCTGTTTGTCTATTCCCCCCCCTCCCCTCTCTCTCCCCCCTTTCTCTCTTTCAGGTCTCTGGCGAGAGAAGAGAAGGAAACACAAGGATACATTACTTGTCAGAGCTGTGCGCTGCGCTCACACGGGACGTATTTGTTTTGTTACCGCCAGAGTTTATTTATTTTTTAGTTTTGGTGTGCGTTAAAGGCGCAGCAAAGTATCGTCCCCCTCCAAACAGCACTGGAGATTAGCGAGATTTTTTTTTCCAGGGGGAGTGAACTGAAAACTTGGGTTTGAAGGTGCCTTCTCGCTGCCGATTTTTTTTTTTTTTTTTTTTTTTTTTTTGTAAACCCGTGCCACGAGAGACATGACGGAAGATGATCTTTGATGGCCATGAAGGTGTCAGGAGCTGGCCGAATCCCTTCGTAATTTTTCTGCTCATTCTCGAAGCCGAACAAGCTGTTAAGTCCAAAAGAGAGCAGGCACTTTGAAAAGAAGACATTTTCCAGCTCCGAGATCAAAACCCTTATTCCCCCCCCCACGAAAAAAAAGAGAACGGGATGATTTTTCAAAACTGACAGACTCGATTTGTTTGTAATCCCTGCATGAGAAGCACCGTGGAGAGCGACGGTCACTATGCCGAGGAGAAAGCAGCAAGAGCCGCGGCGATCAGCAGGTATAACCCGCCCCTTCATAACGACCATTTCCCACCACGGTAGCCAACTCGTTTTTATTCACAAGTGCCAAATGAAAATGTCTCCTTCCACACCGCATTGTTTGGTTGCGCTGCATGCTGAGATTTATTTCACTGTTTTGAATTATATTTGTTGTGTTATTAACACAGCGCGCGACTCAACGCATGACCCACAGTTGTGTTTAAAATGTGTCTTAATTTAGCGGAAAAAAGGGGACGCATAAATCTGCGCAATGCCACTTTGGGTTTTTTTTTTTTCTCTTATTCATCCTCCTTTGCCAGGAAAGTTCTCTTAAGAATGGTGAGATAAACTAAATGGCATGTTATGGGGATAAAAGGGAGCTTTTGAGGTTGAAGAGTGAGTAATGATGAATAATTGACTGGGAAAGAAGGGGGAGACAACTGGTGAGAGCCGTTTTTTTTTCTCCCCTCTTTCTTTCTGTTTTATTAGAGGATTGCCATCCTTGATTTGATGCGTGATTGATCGCCTGTCACGTGGCAGTCTTTGATCTATTCATCCCTGATAAACATCAATAAATCCTTCCACGAAGACAAGCATGCCTCTGGTAGGTTTAGCCACTCATACACACAACCCCTCCTGTTGTCTCAGCCAGAAACTAAAAAAAGCATTCAAAAAGTTGCACATTATGGTGGAAAATCACCTCGTTTTATTTTTTTAAGGACGGTGCTAAACGCAGATGAAAAAGGACGGTGTGTATGTTGAATAGATCACAGGAAAAATCTACCCAAACACTCTTTTTGAAAAAAAATTAGAATCAGGTGTTTGCGTATGCCCTTTCCTTAATGGAGATAAATGCTGAGGTTTTCTTTGCACGTTCCCATTCCAAATTCACCCCACACTCGCTGTAAGAATCAGCTCAGTGATGAAATCAATATCCACTGCTGGAGGGGAGTATATAATGTTTGCAATGTGACCAACTGATAAAACCGGGTCTTGGCAGAGGACCGACAAGGTTGACTTCTAGTGGTTTGGATTTGGACTCCCCCTTTTCTCCCCTCGTCTCCCTGCAGCCTTTAAACAAATGTAAATGAGTGACAGGGGTTTCTACCTCTGTGCTAATGAGGCCGAGCCTTTGAAGTTGGGCATTAACAACTGGAGTGAACAAAAGACAGTTACAGAATTTTAAAGAGATTTTGAAATATGAGGTGCAAAGCGGGTCGAACAGGAGGGCCAGCCGACGAAGACTTTGAACTCAGCAGGTTTTTTATCATCTTAAGCAGGGAGCTGGTGAAGGTGGTGAGGATGAGAAGGGAGTGTATAGGACGGAGAACATTCAACCGGTGCTCGCTGTCGACTTCTTTCTTTCTCGCTTGCCTTTCCAGTGAAGCACTTTTCACACAATGTCGGGCCTGCACCGCGAAAAAGAGGATGTAGATATCGAGCCTTGCTTTACCTTTCTGAGTGTGTGTGTGTGTGTGTGTGTGTGTGTGTGTGTGTGTGTGTGAGTGAGTTTCGTTTGTCGTTTTGGCGAAATAGCCCACTGTAAATGGTCGGCCATGGTGGCAGCAAAGCGACTCTTGTTAGGTTTCTGCATGTAGATGGAGGCATGAAAACATGACATCGCTGTGACCCCTCCCTTTACTCACCACACACACACACACACACACACACACACACACACCATTGATCCATTAGACTGTCCACTGAGTGCCATGCGCATCATGGGTTGTAATGGTCAATCACAGCTTGGCAGACGGGATGTTTTCCATTCTCCCATGAACATGACAGTCGGTCAGAGATAACACCCTCCACCCCACGCTCCCAGTAGCAACAAATAACGAACACACACACACGCTAGGCTAGCCCGATGCTCCACTGGGAGCTGGTACTGACCTGTGGCTTCAGAGAGGAAAATTGTTCATGGTGGGACTGAGCATGGAAATCAAAGCTCAGACAATTAAAACACTAGCAGACTTGTCTTTTCTTTTCTCTCTCTCTCTCTCTCTCTCTCTCTCTCTCTCTCTCTCTCTCTCTCTCTCTCTCTGTCACCCCGTACCTATTTTGGAGAATATTGTTTATTATGTAATGTCTATTTTAGTGTTTTCACGGCCAAATCTGGCATTAAATATTCCACAGCATCAGAAATGGTGAAAGGCATAATTGTGGGTTTTTTTTTACCATCAGTTGTACACATTTTATTTTCCTATAATGCAGGCAGCTTATAATTAAATGTCTTGCATGGTCTTGAAGCAACAACTAGATTATTGTTTTCCTTATTCTCCTCTAAATTTACAAATTTAGAGGGTATTTTTTTAGGGCAAGTGTTTCTGATTCTGATTTTGACACATAATTTAATTTCTCAAACAAACATTTTCAAACACAATTTCCTCAAGTACTATTGTGAAGCTTGTGTGTGTGTATGTGGTGTTAAGATCCACAGAAAATGGCCAAGACACAAGGATTTTTTTTTTTTTTTACAAAACATATGTAGCTGTCATTACACTTCATAAAAATACACAATAGTTTTTATTTAAGAATCTATGTTCAGAAATCCGAGTAGTGGAGCTGAGATGGAAAGAAACCAGAGAGTGAGTTTAAAGTACATGTACATTTCTCTCTTTCCTCTGTGCATTTTTATTGTGCACAGATGCATGTTCCTGTGTGTGTTATTACACTTGTAGCCTCACCTCATCATTAAACGACTCGATTTAAGAGTGGGGGGGCAGGAAGGAAGGCAGCGACAATAAAAAAGACAGAACGGAGTGACGTCGTCTTTCATCCGAGGCAGGCTCAGATAGCCTTACAGGAGGAAGACGAGGAGGAAGAGCAGATAAGATAGTCGCTCTTATTTCTGTGGAGCACGATGGTTAATTATAAGAAAAGACGTGTGTGTGTGTGTGTGTGTGTGTGTGTGTGTGTGTGTGTGTGTGTGCGGGTGGGGGGGTGGGGTTAGGTTGCTTCCCGTTGGCTTCATTAGAGAGGGCCCTAATTATCTGTGGAGCTGATGGATTTGTGACAGGCCCTAACGATTAATGCTGACAAATTCAGTAAGGTGTCAAGTCCGCAGCTGCCTTGATGTAATCAAGTTGATATTATACAGTCCCCATAGCCCCTAGTGCAGCACCAACTCAATTTGCCTCTGCAGGTGACAAATGGACTTTGCTACCTGACTAATCACGTCAGGAGACAATGCCAGTTAATGACCTCAGTAAGCCCCCGCCCTCGCCCCCACCACTCTTCTAACCTTGTAATAAGGCCGGCCAGACCAGCGGCAGCGCACCGCAACCTTTCCCTCTGTTCTCTCATTCCTTCAATTACAGAGGTTTTCTGTTTGCGTCGAGCTAGCAGTGCATCCTCTTTAACTTTTTCTCTTTTTTTTCGGCTGGGATGTGAGGGTGGAAATGTTTCGACTGTTGCGAGAGATTTATTTATTTTCATATTAATGACACAGCTCGGGCCTGTTCTAACCATTTGATGTATCAGCACTCCGAAGTAATCCCAGGGAGCGTTTAATAAAAAAATGTGGACGTTCAAGTTGAAGTTTTTACACTTTTGCATGTGTTGCCGCCCTGCTAGTAAATCACCGCCACATCATAACACGGTCTCGTCGTACTTTGGCCGAACGTCCTCCCAACTCGGTGCCGGAGCCGCCTCGCTGAAGGCCTGCAGTTTATATCCGAGCTGGAGAATCACAGTACCCGGGGATTAATGATTTTGCATGCCCGGGGTGGCTAAGATTACACAGCGACCTTTGTGCTCTTACTTGACGATGCTGTTATGTGATATTCTCCCCTCAAAATAATCAGTATGCTGAGATTTATGTGCCCCCCCCCCCCCCCCACTACCACCACCACCCTTCTGTCCACACCAGCGTCCTGAGCAGTGCAGCAGTGTACCCACTAGGAGGTTTTGTTTTTTTTTCACTTTTAATGTTGCCAGATTTTAATCCCCCCCCTCCTTCCTGAGAATTAGAACAGTCTTGTTTTGATCAACAAAAAAAGGAGTTGATTTTCAGTAAAGGAACTAGTGTCTTGTGGCCTGAAAGTTGGAGCGGGCTTATAACTTCGGATGGCTTAAAGGCTCCACGGCTTCTGAGAAATGAGAAGTTTATGTTAGAAGTCAGTGTGTGTGTGTGTGTGTGTGTTTATGTGTGTGTGAGTTGGAGAGAGGGTGGTGGGGGGGGGGTAGAGACAGATGAAAAGAGCGCGTGTGTGTGTCTGTGTTTGTAGTTTAGCACTGACCGGTGTTAGTTTTCCTGGAATGAATAACTTGAACGAGTGTAACGGTAACTGCGCACGTTAGTCATCCTCCTTAGCAGGGCCTGCCTTCAGATCCCCTCCTCGGAGCGCCAAAAACAACCTCTAGCAGCAGCTCCACATATCTCTCACTTCTGACCGTCATATCTGTTCCGCTCTCCCGATCAAAACGAGGGGTATCAGACAGAGCAGGAACACGTATTGATCCGCAGCGGCCACTTTTATCCCCCTCCTTCAGTTGTGCTCTGTGTTTCCTAGGGCATTTCCCTTTAGCGTGTGCGTGTGTGTGTTTGGCGGTCGGACTCGGCTAGAGGTTACGCTAATTGGAGCGGTGGTGTCGTTAGCAGGTGGCATCGATCGACCTCGTCGATAGCCACTTTTGCTCCTGCGCCACCCTCTGAAACTATTAGTTAAATTGACATCAGGGATTTGAGGCAGTCAAAGGTCAAACATGCTCAGCTCGCTCCTCTAATGCCTCGAGTCGCCACAAGTGCCCCTGTGTTTGTGTGCGTGTGCTGTTAGTTTCCCAGTTACTTGCATTCACTACGTTTATTATCCTGGCAAATCCTTACATTCATATTTTATAAAACCGCTTCAAGATCCACATGAGATGTTTTTTCTTAGTATTGATAATCAGTCAATACGTAATATAATCAAATGGAAGGTATTAGCAAGGTTTAAACACCATGCGTTAAGCTTTATCTGTTCACGAAGATAAGGATATATTTCACACCATAACGATATTACTCTGCTTGTGTCTTTCTTTTTCTTTCTTTGTGATTCTTTCCGGGACATTCTCAACTAAAGCTGCCCTCAGGGCACGCTGCTACCATCACTAGCAGTGTTTTGCCCTCGCTGCTCTTTATACACACACACACACACACACACACACACACCGTCAACCTCTAAACACAGACAGTCAGACTGACAGACAGATACACACACACACACACACACACACACACACGCACCTACACTTAATGCTTAAGTGCAGCCAGCATGTCTCTGTGGGAGGTCATAATGGAGGTGGCTTAGTATGATGGGAAATCATATCATTAAAGCAGCCAGATGTGCTTTGTTGCCTGCCTTGCAGCACATAAAAACAGCAGCAAGTCATGGGATCCAAAAAAAGAAGAAGGAAAAAAAATCCAAGTCTGAGAAAATCAAGTCTGAAACAGATAGAAAGCAGCCCTCTGGGACTGGGCTGACAAGCAGTCTTACTCCTGACTGCCATAGAAAAACAATTTCCCCAAATAAATAATTTTTGTTCTCATTTTTCAATGTTCCAGCAGCATAACAAACTGTTATCTTTTTTTTTTTTTTACTTTGGTGTAATTCAGATTGGACTCAAAGCTTTGATGAACGGAGGTTATCAGCTCTTTGTTAAGTGTGCTTAATTACTATGTAATATGTGTGTTGTGCTGAGTAATTACATTTTGTTAAGGCTCCACAGTGGAGATGTAAGGCTTAAGAGCTCATTAATGAGAAATTGTTCATATGTTGTTTTATTTATTTTTTCTTCTTCTATTTTTTTTGCTCCGGCTCATAATTTGAGACATGAGGAAGATAAGAGGGGAAGCGTTCAAGAGAAGTAGTCGTGCAACATTTAGGGCACAAAAATTGACATCTCAAATTTTCTTAAGTAAAGTATTACATTTGTCGAGGGTAAATTTGCTCTCTTGATCAGTGCCGTGCCTCCTCGAGAGGCTATGGGAAAGTCTGCTAGAGCCAAATTTAACATGTTACTTCTATCAATAAAAGATGAGCAATTACAGAATATTTTGTCTAATAAGTATTTGAATTCCTCGGCGCAGGAAAAAAAAAACATGTAGCTTACCCACTCATTACATCAGTTAGCAGGGGGAGTGAGAGGCAGCTCTTTGATGCCAACAAACAAACAAGACAAATGAGATGGGCCCACTACAGAAGAGCAAAAAGCCCTATCCAGGGACACCCAACCCCTGCTCACTCCTCCCTCTCCTCCATCTCCTCCTCTTTACTTCTTTACCTCCCTCGCTCTCCGTCTCTTTCACGTACCTCTCATCTCTCTCCTCTCTCATTTCTTGCTCTTTTCCCCTCTCCAGCATGTTTCTCATCTCACTTCTTCTTCTCTCTCCTCTGGATAAATAACCGTTCTTTGCCACTCAAAAGCCAAAGAGAGAAGAGAGAGAAGTGCTGGTGGTAGAGGAGGGAGGGAGGGAGGGAGGGAGGGAGGGAGGGGGGATTTATTTTTAAGTCTGTGCTCCTTTCTTTCCCCAGCCGGTTGTACCTCATCGGACAATGTTAGGTGGGGATCGTCGGGGAAATGAAAGTCTGAAAGGGAAACAAATGAGGGAACGGGTGAAAGACTTTAAGTGTGCATTCTTTTTTTTTTTGAGCCAAATACTTAATCACTTCAACATGGTTTGAATGCGCAGAGCAATGTAATGAAATAGGTCTGTTTTGGCTTTGGCCATGAAGGAAGACAGGAAGAGGAGATGCTCGATGATGGCAGCGGGCGCCAATGTTTAGTCCAACAGCAGCATCGAAGAAGATGGTGTTAGTAGGTGGGGGTCTATGTGGGTGGACGGATGGCAATGGATGGGGGGGGGGGCAGCTTTTAGGACGGGTATTAGAGCTGACAGATGAACGGGACGATGGACAAATTCTCCTGCAACAGCTGTGACTGCCGCCATTATGCTGACAGGTGTCAATTAAGAATTACTGCCCGGCCGGCCGAATGCCCCTCCCAACTCACACACACGTCCCTGCATCCATACCCCCCCAACCCTCCCACCCGCTTGTCCAGCTGTCGGCGTGCCAGCGAAATAACACTTTACCCTTGCCAGTGTTGGCAGAGGCCCTGCAGCCGGTTCTCTTCCCCCTTTCGAAACGGCAGCGTAGAGGCTCGCTCATCGATAGCTCGGTGTGTTAGCGATCATGGTGATGTGTCCGTAGGTGGACGGGTGGACGGGTTGTCCAACTTTGTCCATTTGTAGCTTCACAAACTGTGATCTACTGTTTGAATCTGTCTCTCCGGAGAGTTGCGATGACGCACATATTGGTAAAATGCTGATTTAACTTCAGTGTGCGACCCTTCCATTGGATTGTTTCTGCCTTTTAAGTAACCCTCAGTTCTGAAGATTTAGATCAGTCAGCGATGTGGTGTTTTGCTCCATTCTACAGGTTAAAAAAAGCCCCGTCGTCACACCCCTAGTCCGGGTGCATTTGTGCACAGTGTGTGGTGTTGTGTTCACTTTTTGCAAAACAGCGGCTGCAGAGTGATTGTGATTCCCTGGATCCTCTGTTACTCACGCTGTTGGCTAATAGAGGGCCACTTTTAGTCCACATTGTAAAGTGGGGAGTCGAGGTCAATGAGTGAGAAAATGAACAGTTGCCATTGCCCATCTCGAAGGCTCCCTTCCAGTAAACCCGCTGGCTGACAAACACATTTTGGGGTCGGCAGGCTTCTGGCTTTGCAGCGAGGAAAAAAAAAAAGAAAGAAGGAAATTCATGCGTGTGTGTTCTCCATTTGACATATTTTCTCAATTTTTCGGGGTTTAAATCAGTGCGGTGGCATGCAGTTTAATTTCCCCTTTAATTATTAGAATGTAATAGAAAGCATCATGTGTATGAGACTACGATTCAGTTGGCCAAAGTGTGTGAGTAATAAAGCGGGAGACATACTGTAAAGATTAGTGCTACATACCTTTTATTTCTACTTATACACCATATAATTTACCCTTACATGCACATGAGTTTCTATGAATTTTAAAGTTATTACATGCTCATGCGCTACGCTGTTGACACTGTGTAGTTATTACTCGGTTTCCGTAATAAATGCCGCTTTCTGTGGCGGTGCAGGATAAACATGAGAGGCTTCAATCGGCAGAGAGTAGGAAGCAAAAACAGCAACGCGGAGAAAGCAACATGAGAGCGAGCGCAGAAGGCTCCCCAGGAATACACAGATGGATTTGCATGTTCACTTGGGAGTTACAGTTTTGGATTTCCTCCCTAGAAATCGTTTGCCACAGAAAATAACCGGGGAAGATAATATCAGTGTTATTTCGCTACTCCTGCTTTATTTGCATTCCTCTTGTTTTAAATAAGGCAACCCCTCGGAGTGCAATTCGTTTTTTTTTTCTTCCGAAGCTTCATTCCGCATCACCTTTCTTTTCCTGTTCTGTTCTTTTACTTCTCAACCTCTTCTCCCTCTTTCTCTATTTAATTCTTTCTTCAGGCCTAGCTCCTCTCTTCTGTCTCACACTGGCACTAGACCGCTCCGAGCGATTATCAAACCTGAGAATATTTTCCATCCACATGCAAATCACCCACCATGCTCTCTTATCACCCCCCCCCCCCCCCCCCCCCCCCCCCAAGCCAGCCAGCCCAAACGGTTGTGTGTAATCAAAGTAAACGGCAGCTAAAGCTAAAAGGGAAACGCTCTTTGTGGAGATAGATGGAGGGATTAAATATTAACCGGATGCGGCTGACTTAAGGCAAGTGTTTTACATAGCTGCTCCCGCCGCGGATGCCGCGCATTGATCCCCTCGCCCTGGCGCCTTTACTTGTTCGGCTGCCTGCCGTTAATTTTTCACCATCGTTTCACCGGCCGGGCCTTTAGAACGGAGGGAGGGAGAGGGGAGGCCAATGAATGGTTCACCCATCCGCCACTGCCCCTCCCCGTGCCTTTAACGGGGGCAGGTGAGATGGATGATAGCAATTTGAAATTTTGTTTGTGCGTGTGATCATGGAGATTGTTTTTGGTATTACCATGGTGTAACAATTCCAGTGATTAATTGAGGTGAATGCTCGACTAGGATCGGAGAAATTGGGGTAAATGGGTGGTTGCCGGTTCTGCACCTTCCTCCTCCTTGACTTGTGAATGTTGTGTTTATCGGTTGACCTTGGAGTCCAACACTGCTGCCTTCTTACACACACACACACACACACACACACACACACACATACAACAACACACTCCCAGGAGCCTGCTTCCACAGACACAGTGCCCCTCTTGTCATATCACTTCCTTCGTACCTCGTTCTTCCTCTCCTCCAGCTGTGATTAAAAGAGAAAAAATCAAACCTGCTCACACCGAAAAGGAGACTAAACAAAAACAAAATGGCTACAGTGGCTACACTGTTCATGTCGATGGACATTAGCGGTGGGAATGCTCGTCCAGCGGCGGCGGCGCTGCGTGTCCTCAATGTGTTTGTTGTCTACATGTGTATAGCGATATCCTGTGGGTCACAGAGGCAGCTTGTTAACAGGGGTGGGGGGGCTCATACCAATGGTGCCCCCCCTCCCCCCTTCTAACCACACTCACATTCACACAGTTGTTGCACTGGTGCATGCTGACAGCATTGTGAAGGCCTCCTGGCATTTATAAATGCAGTGTTCGGTCCTGCAGCAGTGCTCTAGCCTGCAGTCAGACATGGCCACCGCTCATCACTCACTCCTAATGATGCCTTGTTTTCCCGCCCCCCTCCCCTCATGCCCCTCCCCCCTTATACTGGCCAGAGTGCACATCTGAAGGGGTCGAAGGCAGGTCGTGACCCCCAGGTGGTCGCAGTGCAGGCTATTGCTGCCTTTCTTTACGTGCTTTGGTTTGATCTCTTCCTCTCTCTCTCTGGCTCAGTTTCTCTCTTCCTCGGCCGACATTACATTCGATTTCAAATACACTCAATTCTGTTACAGCGGGTATCAATGTTTTGGTGCTGGGAGGTGCAAATAGCTTATATTTATAATGTTGCATGGTGTTAATTTGGCAATTTTCACGCCTCCAAAATTCCAAATATTTTCTGTTTGAACCAGAATTACATGATACTAAAACGCTCTAAGCCAATAAGCCAATAATAATAGCAACGATATTAATAATGCCACTAAAATATTGTCGCCTTGTTGTTCAATCCAAGCAGAATGCATCACTATTATAAACAGCTGAAAGAGCTTACCTTAGACAACAGTGTAGTCCATCCATCATAATAGACCCGTGGGTCACCTTTTAATAAATGATAAATATTGGGGAGCACATGTATTAATACGTCTGACCGTACTCTTTCTTTTCCTTCTTTTGTCTCTTGGATTCTCACCAACTTCTCCTTCCTTTTCATGCTATTTTCCTTTTTTTCTCTGCTCCCTGTGTCTTTCTGTGTCTCTCGCTCTTTTGCTCTCCTTTAGTCAAAGTAGCCCTGGTCCCCATAGCAACACATAGTGAACTCTTACTCATTAGTGTGTGTGTGCAGCCCTGCTGAATGGCCTGGATCCTGTTCCTCATTCCTGTGATTTCATACCAACACATCCATCACCTCATCGGGATTCTACCGGGCTGCACTGAGTAAACCGCCGGCGGTGATATTTGGACATTTGCTTGATTCCAAATCGATGTGTGTGTGTGTGTGTGTGTGTGTGTGTGTATGTGAGATCACATAAAGATTGAGAGGCGACACTGGGAAACGTCCCTCCGTCACGCCTGACTCACGCTCGGCTGTTTTTTTTTTGGCCGTTAAATCTCTAGAGCGCTGATAACAGGTCAGCCGTAGAGAGAGAAACGAGAGGGAGGAGGGGGTGTGGAGAGAGGGAGAGAGAGAGAGGGTAGAGTGAGGAAGTGAAAGAGCCAGGATATGATTAGAGAGAGAGAGAGAGTAAGAAAGTGTGTATGCTGACGAAGAAAAAAGGGAAAGAGAGAGATTGGTCTTCTCTGTGCTGGCTCACCCATTGCGTGGGCGGCGCATGGAGTGGAGGGGTCAATGGGATGCCGTGATAGGCTAATCTGCCAGGAAGGGAGGGTTAGGGCAGGCCTCGCGGGAGCAGCTCATTGGCTAGATTCATTTGCCCTGTGAAATAAAATCTCATCGCGTCTTTGTTTTCGGTTTTTTTTCCCACCGTCTGAAGATTGATAGTGCGGGTATTTGCTCTGAAATCTCTTTTCGAGTGTGAATATGTATCTGCCTGCATCTGTACAGTATGTGCCCGCGTAAGTGTGAGTGCGTGTGCGTGGAGCATTCTTTCATGAGTTCATCCCAGTTCCTGTGGGAGTGTGTGTGTGTACGCACAATGTTTCCAGAGTTGTGTGTGCCTGTCCTCCAGTCAGACACATGGATGACAGATGACCCAGTGGGAGACACCAGCCATCCTGCCCAACCGGAATCTCTCCCCCCCTCGCCCCCTATCCACCTGCCCCCTCCCCCTGCCTACTTAAAAAGTGCATACTTTGTTTACTTCCTCGGCTTTTAGCCATAAATCCTGGATCCACCTCCAAGGTGGCGTTGCCCCCTTTTTCCTCGGGTTACGGCTTTGTACACCATCATAATAGCTGTGTCACTGTGAGTGTGTGTGTGTGTGTGTGTGTGTGTACGACAGAACAAACCAGCCGCAACCTGGCTGCGTGCATGCCTGTCTATCGCTGTAAGGGTGGGGCGGGGTGGAGGAGGTGGGCGCTTACTGAACCAGAGGAAACCTAAATCCTCATATAAAAAGGCCATGCACTCAGCCTGGGCCGAGGGAAGGAGGGAGAGAGGAAGAAGGGAAGAGAGAGGGAGACAGAAACGGAGGGGGGGAGAGAGAGAAGGGAAAAAAGTTGATTTCCTTTTTCAGCAGAGCCATACATCACAGGGCCTCCCAGCTGCAGTGTCACAAGCTGACAGAATGACATGTGTCATTTATCAAAGGGGCCAGGCGGGGGCCTTGGGAAACGTGCACCACAAAGCCTGAGAGAGTTCATTCCAACGCTCAACCCTCCCTCCTTCCCTCGCTCCCTCCCTCCCTCATCTCTACTCCCTCAGCCCGCCCCCGCCGCTCACTCTCCTCCTCGTTTTCTCTCCTCCCGGCCCGCCCCCACCACCCCTCTGACCACCTCCACCCTCCCTGCTCGCTTTGCCTGGTGCCAAAAAAAGGGCTCTGTAATGTTTTCTGTCTTCCCTGTACTCACACACCGCCGCTGTGTGTGTGTGTGTGTGTAGTGTGTTTATGTATGCGGTGTTGCTCCACTGAATGCAGGCGCTTGCTGTACATGAAAGCCAAAGCCAGTTTGTGTTTTAAAGAAAAATCTGAAAGAATAAATCACATTAAGAAAGCATTTAAATTACTTCAAGCTAACACTTCAACAACCTACACAGAATTTTTTGATACAGTCATTCATGAATTCATCAGTGAATCACGGCATTAATAACACTTTAGTCCAAACGTTTTGGTGCTTTTACCTTGCCACTTGGATTAGTGAATTGACATTTGTGTGTGTGTGTGTGTGTGTGTGTGTTGTGCTCCTCATAGGTAATAGGTTGTCTTGCTGTTGCTGATCTGGGTGAACTGGTTTAAATTATTATTGTAACCATATAAAGTACAGTGGTTAGCACTCTCCCCTTATTGTTCTTTACTTAGTTTGCTATCACTTTTATACATTTGATCTCCTCGTGGCCTGGAAACACGCACACACACACACATTATACCTGCTACTGAAGAGTTGTTTGACAGAGAGATTACAGCTTTCCCCTCAGTCGGAGGTCTGCAGGGTCACGGCACTGAACACTCGGGGCCCGTTTAAGAAACGCATTACGTTGCAGAACAGCTTGTACGTAGGAACGCCTGTTGTAACCGATGTGTCGGTTACAATGGCAAACTGTGTCAGTCCTGTCATGGCATGCCTATCCGCAACTTTTTTTGTTTGGATGTCTTACCTCGCCGCACGCACTCCATTTCCAGCTTCCTCTCATCCATCATCGGCTCACCTTTCATCCGAACCCCCTCGTCCACCCCCACTGTTGGCCCCTGCTGGGGCTAACTCTATCCCAGCCACTTGCAGAATCAATAAACCCTCTCACCTGGGTGCCCTTCCCCGCCTCCACCATGGCCAGATTAGACTTTTAAGAACACTGTAATCTGCCTCTTGGCCTGTGTTTAGTGGCAGTAAAGAAGGCCTTGTTTGTCCGCCTCGTGGCGACTTCTTATTTTGTAGCGCTTTACTTTTGAGCAAGTGCAACCAAATTAGAAGAGATCGAGTCAAATCGGCATGAATTTATTGTGAAATATATCTGAAAAAAATCATGTAATTCCAGACCAGTGTACTGCACTGCACATCTTATCACGTTGAATAAATACAAGTTTTATATCTTTTAAAATCAAGTTAACACAGCCAGGTTGTAATGGCAAGGACATTTCTAATACCTAAACAGTATGTTGCCAGCGCGGCTGAAAAACTTTGGGTGAATATCACTGTTTAATAATAAAAAATCCAACTCGGGGCAGCACGAGGTGGCGGGCAGACAGAGATGGAGAGAGTGAGTGAGGGGAAAAGGAGAAAAAAAGAGGTAGTGGGGGAGACCTCCTGACAGTGTAATGTTTCCTTGCTTTGTCTGCGGGGGTTAAAAGACGTGGTACATCATTAAGAAGAATATTCAGTGGCCGTGTCACTGAGGGGTGACCCGTCTAACAGGTTCACGGATAGTTCACTCTTGAACCCCCCCCCCAGCCCACTAAATACCTCCCCGCCCCCCTCCTCCATGAACACAGCCATGGTTTGAGTTCAGGGCGGAGAGTTTCAGTCACAGTGGCCATTTTGATATCTTTGTTTTCCTTTTTTTTTTTTTTCTTCTCCTGTTGAGTAAATGCTCTTGAGCAGTAAAAGCTTTTCATTGATTGTAACGGGCAGCCAAGTTTAGCCAAAGCACAATGAAACAAGCACTTTCACACAGTCCTGCCGTCGCTCCGCAGCACAATTTCTGGCACTCGGGCACAACTCGGCTCATGCTGACGCTAAACGTACGTTGCACAGTGTTTATAGGGTGCTCGAGAATGAGAGAAGTAGAGCTCCGAGATGCAGAGAAACCAGGCTCTATTTCTTCCCACCTCTCCCATTCAGCTCCTCTTTGTGTGTCCCTCCTCTGTCCTCCATGGGCATTTTGGTGTGTCTACGTGCGAGTGTGTGTGTGAGTGTGTGTCAGGGAGATGGGGGACCGGGAAGACGGCCCCTTTTCATTTGTCTTCATAAGCCTCATTTATTTTTGCAGCCAGATGTGAGCTGACAGACATCACTCAGTGCCCCACAACCCCCCCACCCCCCACCCCCCCCAACTACCCCTTCCTTTCTCCATCGGCACCCTTGAGCCCCTCTCTCCCCGTACGGCGCCCTACTAGGAGGTCAGACGAGCACCCCTCTACCACTCCCCTAGCCCCCCCCCCATTACCCCCACAGTCAGCATTACAGAAGATGGATGTGTCTTTAAAGCAGAGATTGATTGTGGATATCAGAGTTATGGCGCCATTCATCACGGCCGATATTATTCAGACGAGTGGGATTGAACAAGGAGGTGGGACTCCTGAGCCCATGTGGGTGGGTTCTGGAAGGGGGGGCAGCGTGGAGGAACTTTAATAGATTGTAGATGAGAGTGTGTGTGTGTGTGTGTGTGTGTGTGTGTGTGTGTGTGTGTGTGTGT
>NW_022280133.1:525382-530397 GCF_004355925.1 Anarrhichthys ocellatus
TGTGTGTGTGTGTGTGTGTGTGTGTGTGTGTGTGTGTGTAGCTGTCTGCATTGATCTCCGGTGATGTGATCCTCCTTCGGAGCCTGTTCTCATCGGACTCTGATTTACGGCTTCATTAGGATCCTTGCGCTACCTCCCCCTTCTTTTTGTCTCCCCGCAATCGCCAGGTCACCCTCAGAGACACACACAAACACACACACACACACACACACGCACACGCAGGCACCACACTCTCTGTAGAGGAAAAAAAGCTGCAACTAAAGGACTTTCCATCCCAAACACGTTGTATAGTTTGTTTCTGTTCTGTTTGTCACCTTTATGAATAATCTCTTATTATGCATCAAGGGCTCAGCACCTCATTGTGCCCTGAGAGCTGAAGTGCTGTGGCGGTTTTGGAGGTGCTTCCCTGCCCCCAGGCAGCCCCACTCGGCTGAAAAGAGCTCTTATTGTGTGTGTCGTCTTTTATGGCGCTGTCTGAAAGAGAGGGATGCACTCCAGTCGGCATTCAAATGCACGTGGTAAAGCAGCCAGCAGAGCAGGACAAACACCACAGGTTATAAAACGCTTTGAAAAGGCGAGTGTGTGTGTGCCAGGGCGTGCGCGCACGAGGGTGTGTGAATGTGCACGCGAAGTGAGTGTTTGAGTGTGTGAGGCTCTTGACTGAAAGGTTTTCACTCTCTTTACCTCCCGATACAGTTCGCCACTTACTTTACTCCTGTTTTTTATCCCATCTGTCTACCTGTCTTCTGTAGTTGCCTGAAATGACTTTCTTCTTCCTCCACTAAGAAAAGAACCTCAAAGTTTTTGCTTCTCGTGGTTTTAAAATCCCCCCCCCCCCCCCCACCACCACCACTATCAGGAGTCAAGTCATGCAGAAATGTAAAAAAAAATAAGAAGGTAATCACACTTTGTGCTGGTGCTTTTGTCGTCAGTCCGTGATGGAAATGGGTCTAAATATGAGATTAGAACCTGCCGGTGACTGATGCTATTAGGCAGATATGCCGTAGACTTTACTATCTCCCATGAAGGATTAGCGCAAATTATACTGGGAGACAGGCTTGATTTCTCCTCTGCCTTGCTGGATGTGGGCATTTGAGGCACTCTAAGTTGACAGCGTCTGTCTCTGCTTAGTTCTCCGAGACAGGTTGTGTGACAGTTGATGCCAGGCGAGGGCTTAAAAAGTGTGTACGTGAGAGTGTCTGTTTGTGTGTCGGACAACGTTGGGTCTATGTGTGCGAGTGCGAGTGTGTCATTGTGTGTGTGTGTGTGTATTTGTGTGTGTGTGTGTGTGTGTGTGTGTGAGTAGGAGAGTTTTAAACTGACAGGCGAGTGTGTTTGAATGTGATTGCACGTCAATGACGTTTTTTCTTTTTCTTTTTTTTTCAGAAAACAGGTTCTCTTTGAGTAGGGTGACAATTGGGAAAGGCTAATTTTAAGCTTGGTGGCTTCCTCTTTAATTCTACACACTCTTATCTGGCGTTATTTGAAATAATTAAACTGTCTGTAAGAGTGTCCAGGTGAAGCTTTTCTTATTTTTTACAGCTATGAATAACTGGGAAAGCTGGTCAGTCCGTTCGGAGGAAGCAAACCCGAGATAACAGGACACACGAGGTTCACTTCTTATCCAAACCCTCACTTTTGCTCCAGATAGTGTCCTTTCTGACAGCAAGCTGATGGCATCCATCACGCAGTGCTAAATCTGAAATGGTTTGAACTCCGATGTTGATGTAACTGGTAGTTGGTGGTCGAGCCGTTTGTTCACCTCTCAGGAATGTTTGAGGGAACATGCAGATGCTCCCTGTTTTAGCCCCGCTGTCTCCTCTCGGCCTGCTGATTTAGGAGGGTGACATGTCCTTTAATGTTGGGTAATAAACTGGAGGGGTGGATTTACAGGCTCAAGCCTTGTTTTCCCCCCGCTGTGTCTGTCCTCTGGCTCCTATGGCGACAACACAAACTCCAGCCCTGCTGCGTTAAAAAGGTGTTTTTTTTCTAAGCTACAGTAGAAGCTTTAGCAGAGCCGGTGGTTTCCACCTCAGCCCGTTGCCATATGTCACACAGACATTCAACAGAGAGAAAGTTTCCCAGTACACAGTGGAATTTAGTTAGGATCAAAAATCACCACGGCCAACCTCAGCAAGTTCTAGTCGTATTGAGTTAAACATGCCGTGATTTACAGGTTAAAGACTTCAGAACCAAGATATTTCCTGACCAATGAAGGACAGGAATATCATTGTGATGTTTGTCCATACATTTAGCTCTGCTTGATATTTTTACACCTACATGCGATAGGGATGCACCGATCCAACTTTTTCTTACCGACACCTGGGCTTTAGGTATCAGCCTATTCTCACTGATACCCGATCCAGCTGTTTGAGTCAGTATTGAACCGATATCCAATATCAGTATAGGTATCGGTGCATCCATAAACTGCAACCAAAACAATGCAAAAATACAGCAAAGCAACAATTCACCCTCACTTAGAACCAAAGCCGGTGAAGTTCACTGCACATTTAAAACCACTCGTACCCCATATTCTGATTCAGCTCGTCTTCACTTCTCCACATCCTCAGATTTCTGCTTTGTCTTCCCACTCATCATCCTCCTCCTCCTCCTCCTCCTCTCTGCACTTGCCTCCTCCTTAGTTTGTGAGGTGCAGTGTGATGCACAGCGGTGCTTCGCTATGTCAGCAGGATTGAAACAGGTCAAAGTGTAGAATGACTCAAGATAGGTGTAGCGTCAGACCGATACCTACTGTATGTTTGATGTTGGCTTCTTGTTTGAGTTCAGCCCACCTCTGCTGTGATGTAGCTAAGATTTCTGCCTGACTAAAGCAGGTCAATATGTCTGTGTTTCGTAATGCTTTTATTTCAGGTGGCTGACCAGAAAATGCACCTCGGTGTGGTGTGGGAGGATTTACTCACCAACTTAAGTGTGTAAATCCTGCAATGAAGCCTGCATCGCCTTCCTAGCAGAGCTGCTAAATCTAAAGGAATATCATTAGTTTGGCTTTCAAGAGTTTGCGTGATGATTGAAATGCTGTTTCAGAGGCTTTCCTAACCTGACAAGGGTACATTTTGGGGGGATAAACATAATAATGACATCTTTTTAGCATGATAGAAGTGTTGTCAGTACAAGTATGGACGTCTTTAAAAAAAAAAAAACATATCGGTCTCCTCTACACAGGATGCTCCAAATCAGTCTCATCCTCTCTTCGATCAGTCCGAGGCCTAGTTTGCTGCTGCCAGCCCAGGACTCAATGTTCGTTTCTCTATTTATTTCCACAGCCCATGCGTTTTTCCCCATATAAAGACAGGCCATGTCCAACCGTGTCACCGAGTGATGGATTGCATAGTCCTCTTCTCTCAGGAAGAGAATGGGAGAGGGGGGGGTGGAAAGAAAGAAAGAAAGAAGGAAGGAAAGAAGGAGGGAGGAAGCGGAGTGGTGCGGTGCAGCAGTGAAGGACATGGCAGCTTAGTGCCGGCCAAAAAGACTGTGCTGAACACCTGCTCCTGTCTCCAACGCCCCTTCAACCTCCTCATTACCTGTCAATCTATCACAAGGCAGCCAGATCAAATGTCTGCAGCAGCCAGGACTCGCACAGGGAGGGAGGTGTGGGGGTGAGCGAGGAAAGAAAGAAGGGAAAGAGAGGGACAGCTTGCATGTCTGGGAGAGCAGAAAATGAAGGGGAAGTAAATGGAGCAGCTGCGTGTGCATATTGAAGATCTGTTGATAATTTGGAGTAAACTTTGTCCGGAGTGCAATTATTTTAAAACTTCTGGAGGTAGTTTATTATGTTTGCTAGATTTAGAATACATGGAACGCAGACTGCGTGTCAGTCGGGCATGACATGCAAATGTGTTTCACCATTGTCAGTGGAGGGTTAGAAGATTAACGACAAGTTAAATTGATTAGGAATCAATTTAACTTATGACTTCTTTTTACTTCAATACAAGAAGTCATATTCAGGGGAACTTTCAGGTGCAGCCTGTTTAACATCATCATATATTACACTGACCAAAAATCAATAATATGTTGTCAGACATCAATTCATTTTTTTCAGTGTGCCATACCCCCCCTGCTCTACACAGCAGCGTTTAGACCCACCCCTCCAGCACCGCCAGGCCTTTGATTGGTGCTGTTGTGTAAAAGAGGTGAATCTGTGACTCTGTAGGGAGGCGGGGCTGCGGTTTCAGATTACAGCGACAACGTGTGTGCGCAGCTGAGTGTTGTAAACGCAACAAAGTGTACATGCACATTTGTGTTTACGCAGACGTGTCCATGCAGATATATGCAGGTTCATTTTGTGAGTGGATGAATTGTGCTTACGTGTGTTGGTTCTGCATTTCTAATATTGTGTGTGCGCGCTTTAAAAGGCAGATGAATTTATAATCATCAAGGTGCATTAGTGCGCACATGATCAGTCCCAGCCCTCTCTCTCTCTCTCTGTCTCTGTCTCTCACTGTCTCTCTCTCTCTCTCTCTCTCTCTGTGTCTGTCTCTCTGTCTCTTTCTTCTCAGTCTTCCTCAAGCTCTCTCACCCCTCTCTCTCCTTTAGTGTGTGAGCTGTGGTGATTTACGGTAATTATCCATCGTTGGGTCATCTATCAGGCTGGCCGTTGCTAGGCGATGGAAGCAGCTGCTGCTGGCTGTTGTCTCGTCAGGGACAGTGTGTGTGTGTGTGTGTGTGTGTGTGTTTGTACATACTTGTGCATGTTTGTGTGTGTTCCCTGGGATTAGGGTGAGGGTGCTTGCATGCGTTTACGTGTATGTGCCAGCGTGTGTGTTTTACAGGCAATGTGCGCGCGTGTGTGTGTTCAGGTAAAGCGACCCGTCCTGATGTGGGGATTTAAAAGCGCAGGTGTTGTTGGAGACAGAAGGAAGAGAAGGAGTCGACGGATGGAGGGAAGGATTATAGGAGGGAAGGGAGACTGGGGTGAGGGTGGGGTCAGAGGTTGAAAAGGGCCAGGTGGAATTTGAGAGTGTGTGTGTTTGTTCGGGGGGGGGGGGGGGGGGGGG
>NW_022280133.1:530497-570744 GCF_004355925.1 Anarrhichthys ocellatus
GGGGGGGGGGACTTAAAAGGCACAGGTGTGTGTGATAGACAGGGGAGCTGTATGATAAATGAATCCAGGCAGATGGAAGAAGTCGGGCCTTTGGGAGTAGTTTTAGTGGCTGTGAAAATTGCAAGATTGACTGTGTGTGTATGTGTGGAGGGAAGGGGGGGTGGGGCATATTTTCTATTGGCAGGTCAGCGTCACACAGATGGGTGCTGGTTCAGATCCTTGCTGAGGGGCCCATTTCTCCTCATTTTGTCGTTGTAATCCACCGTAACCCATTGTGTTGCAGCCGTTTCAGGTTTCATGATCTACGCACACCATTCATGTCGGAGCAGACCTTAACGCACACACACACACACACACATTGAAAGGTCAACTGCAAACATTATAGTCTTAACACTGCATTTAGTGAACATGTGAGGGGGCGTTTTCAAAGAAATTGCAGGGTATTATCATCACAGGTAGCTCGGAGCTTAGACAGGGAGATTGCTGAAATGTTTACTGTAGATGTAATATAATAAAGACCTCCAACTGAGAGGACTCATAATAGTAATTACAGTATATAAGCAATCATGATAAGTATTACGTTGATATTGGAAGCAGTGCAAACTAAAGTAAAAGTAAACAAATATGATAGCCTGAATAGCTAAAATTACAAGCAATAAATAAAATAATTCACTACTGTTCACGACCAAAACTGATAATAATAAGAATTATAGTAATACCAAAGTGCTAATTAGCACAGTCATGTAAAATACATTTAAAAATACACACCTAGACTGTTTAGATTGGGAGCAGCCTAAGAAGAACGGTCCCGTTCACATCTTTGCAACCGAGTAGTTTTACTTGCTTGGCAGATCTATAAAAGGCAGCTGGATGTAAGCCACACGTCCATATGAGCGACGGTAACTGTAAATACAACCTCCACTCTCGACTCTCCATACCGGCCTAATTAGAGCCAGTTAGCATTTGTCATTGCGTTTAGGGGTGAAGATTAGGAACACCTCTCAATTAATCTGCAATCAGCCTGTTTGTTAATTAGCTAACCTGTTCTAAGTGGCCTTCAGGGCTCTTGTGTAATTAGCTAAGCTGCTGGGAAGCAGGTCTGTGAGTTGACATTGACCTAAAGCGTACACACACACACACACACACACACACACACAATACACGTGCACACACAAGCACATATACACTGTATAGGACGCACAGCTCTGCAGATGTCTCCAGTCATGGTCAAGAGGGACGAGAACCCCTGGCTCCCACTACATTACATAAAGAAACAAACGCACCCCCGTATGTTCAGGAAAAACAAATCCTTAAACACACAGGCAAACACACACTCTTCCTAACACACTTCATTAGTTGTCGCAGGCGTGCCGCGCTCATCCAAATATACATATTTGCACGTTGTCAAGCTCGCAGCGATACACTCGCACTGATTATTCCTCCATTCACTCTACAGCGAACCTGCATCCCTCAAAAGCATTCTTAGAAAAGACAGGAGGGAAAATAAAACACATACTGTACTCCCCATGCACACACACACTCTTTTGAACATTTCATCCTTTTCAAGTGCAACAACATCCCCACCAAAATGAACAGCTTCTCCATAGCTGTGTCGAAGTACTTTTTTTCATTTCTTGCTCACTTCAAAGCCATTTGTTTACTCTGCTGCCTCCTGACATTGTCTGTGGTAATTAAAGGAGCGCACTGAAATTTATGGTTTAATTATACAGGCCTTGTTATGCAGAGAAGACCAGGATGGGCTGATATGCTCAATAAAAATAAATAAATTCCATACGGGTTTATTGAACCCGCGTTTGCATGGAGGGTGCAATCGTTCCAGCCACTCACAGGTGTGTGTGTGTGTACGTGTTTGTGCGTTCATGTGTATGCACACACGCGTGTGCATGTTTATTTATGTATTGCCTCGCAGGACAGCAGCAGCAGCAGCACAGTGCGCAGTGTGAGTGGGTGAGAATGAAATTTAAAAAGAAAAAAAAAAAAGCCAGATGAATTGCAATCGATTGGCGCTGGTTCACTGTATTGATCTGCCAGCATGTTAAAGCCTGCTGTACTCCATGAAGAACACTCAGTCAGTCAGTGTGGGCTCAATCCCCCCCCCCACCCACCCCTTCACCAACTAACACTTGGCTGGATATACTGTAAATGTCTCCCCGTGTTGTTGCTGCACGCATGTGTAAAAAGAGACGATTGTGCTTGCAGCCCCATCTCTGGTATATGTGATTGTGTGTGTGTGTGACTTGGGTTTTGTGCATGCACGGTAATGGAGAGTGATCTTGGCTGTGGCCCACAAGCTGCTTCTCTGAACTGATCTTTGAGTTGGGTATAAATAGCGCTCACTCTATAAATAAAACAGCAGCACCTTTCACACTCACTCTCTCTCACTCACCCACACACACACACACACACACACACACACACGCACTCAAACCTGCCCACATGCCTCTTGGATCTTACACCTGCCCGTACACAAATGTATGCACAAATACTTGCACCTAGGCCTCCCCATCAATCCATATATCATTCTCTAGAGGTCAGATAGAAGGATGTCTGTGGGCCATATTGATATGTTTACATGAGAGCATGACCTGTATCAGCTTAGCACTGGCTACCTGCCTGACCTCTGACCCCACCACACTTTACAGAACAGTAATGCCCACACATCAATCTGTAGTGTGCACATTTTAGCTGATACCTTTATTCGAAGCGCCTTGTAACGTGAGAAGCTGATCGATATCTTCCCCGAAACGGTCATCAAACAGCAATAGCTGATGAAGGCATTGTACCTGAACCACTTTTGGTAACAGAACAGTCCCTCAGAGTCCAGGAAGACTCTGTCCCACCTCAGTAGTTGTCGAGGTTTAGACCTCAGACTGGCAGGCAAACTGACACCGCCATCCCGCTTGCAAAGCAAAAACACGCTAACAAACTGCTCTCTAAAAGAGCAGCGCTGTGACTTTACATAATGCAGCCGGGCAACTGTAACTCAAAATGACTCGGAGTGTTTGCATGGAGCCACCAGTGCAAACGATCACCGGAAAGGCTTGTGGTGGACTCAATGAATATCAATAATACAGAATTTCCCCACTAATCCTGTTTGCACAGCACTTCTTCACATTCACCCCACCTTCTACGTCAGTCCATTATGTAGCTACGTGTCTCAAGAACATGTCCCATCCGCTGCCGTCTTGCTGAGCTCAACTCAGGCTAGAAGTGTTTTGAAATGGGGGGGGGGGGGGGGGATAAAATGGTACAGCGAGCTGGAATGCTGCAGCAGTTATTTAAGGCCGTGTAGGTGCTGCCTAGGCCATATGCTCCCATTATTCCGCCCGGGAGGGGCCCATGTGGGCATGTGAGCAAGGCTGGAGAGAGGAGGAGGAGGAGGGTGGGAGGAGAACAGAAGGAGGGGGTGATGGAGGGGGGGTTAAGGGAGAAAGGTAGCTGAGGAATTATTTTAAGGAGAGCCCCCCTATCAAGCGTCAGAGGGGTTTTTAAGAACGGGATACCTGGAGAAGCCTGAGATGAGATGAGAATGAATTAGCTTCCAAAGTAAATGATCGCCTTCACCCTCAATATCCGGCGCTCTCGCCGTCGTCTTTGCATAATTCATCTCGTCAAATTTTGAGGTGTGACAGAGTATAATTCATGAACTCCTGAACTTTTCAGGTTGATAGCTTTTCTTGAGTTCGGGCTTCTCAATCATTTGCACATCATGGAGCTGCACTTTAATAAGATTCTGTACGGCACGCCTCCTCTCGCGTTTGTTTTGTTGCTTGTTGATTTTTTTTCACAAAATCAACCGCAACTGAAATGTTTTAAATATGTGACTGGAGCAGTGAGAATGAAATATTGTCAGGGTAATATCAAGTAAATGGTGAGAATACACTTCAGACCGTGGATCCACAAACTTCATTTTGTCAGGTCTTATGGGTACATTTTTCAAAATATATTTTCTGCTGCAGATAGCTTAATAACTATGCGTTAAGAAAACAAGGCCCAGATGCTGCTTTGTTATTGGCTTCATATCTCTTTCTCTCTCTTGTTTCTCCCTCTCTCTCTTCTTCCCCCTATCTGTATAGTCTCTTGTCAAACTGAGGCCTGTGTTCCTGATCAGGGCATTGCTCTCATGTTAGCCGCTTCACGGGAAGCACATCCCAGCATTCCCTCTGACATGCCGGCAGCAGCATTACCATAATTGGCTTTTCTACATGACGGGACAGAGGAAATAATAATGTCATTTTATTTACAGCCCTCTTGTCCCGGTCCGAGAGCTATCACCCCCCACCTCCCTCCTCATTCCTCCCTCCCTACCTCCCTCCTCTTTCTCCTCTCCGCGCATACACTGACATACACCCCTCCTTCTCCCCCCCTCGTCGTCTATCTCATCTCCCTCTCTCCCACTCTCCCTGTGCAAGGCGCGAGTCTCGTTCTGCCACGGCGTGTAGGTCAAGCGATGGCTTTTTGATCAGCTCCTGTCCAAAGCCATCAGGGTTGAGAGGCACGTAATGGAGAGCGGGGTGACAAACAGAATCTGGGGAAGGAATAAGACTGCCAGTTTCCTATTAGGGGCCGGCCTAAACGGCCTCTGCCCCCCCACCTCACCCGCCACCTACCCCCCTCCTCCATTCTCTGCTGCGAACCCACTCCTACACTGCCTAAATCACATGAGTGAAGGGGCCTGTGATTGGACATTAGTGCCGCAAATGACTGCCGTGATTGCCCCCTCTTCCCAAACTCACATCAAATAAATAAAGAAATGTGTGTAAATAAATAGAAGGAGGGGTGTTGGAGAAATGGGGCAGGCGGTGGTGGAGGTGGTGGTGAGGGGAGGCTGACTGGTTTCATCCCCATCTTTTTCCTCTCCCTCGTTTCATCGCCTCTCTGCCTTTCTTATCTGGTTTGTTTGGCTTTGACATCGACCAAATGGTGAAGCTCCGCGAGCCTGACAGAGAGTTTTATTGATTTAACAACCAGCAGACTCTCAGGCAAAGCAAAGGGAGAAGACGTGTAGGGCGGAGGAAGACGGACAAAGTTTTGACAAGGAGTGATATGTTTCTGCTTTGCTCCTTGCCAAAATACTGACGTGTGTCCGCTGGTTGTATTTCTTTTGGTTATCGTTTACAAAAATCAAGCCATACACAAAGTCAGGCCGCGTGTGAGGGAGAATGTTTGAGAGATGATCCGCGCTTAGGTCGACAATGTTGTCCCATTACGAGGCCCAGTGTTGTGTTGAGGCAGGATACAGGGCGTTCACCACAGTCTCCTCATCACAAAAACATCATATCAAAGCGTCGTCTGTTCCGCAAAGCAGGACTCAGTGCGCGCTCGGCTCTGGTCGGGGTAATTTTGTTTTTGAATGTTAAACGCACAAACCTGAACACAGATTGCGAATGCAAAATCTGTAACGACATGTAGCGTTCTTTGATCTTTTTACATATACGGTACAAATCTGAACCAAGGGTGCTTCAGTTGTGGTAGTCGTTCAGGAACTCTCTCATTGAGCGATGCAGAACAAAGCGCACACTTGAGCTCTCATCTCTAATCTAATAAAGGTCTTGTCGCCCCAAAGTATTTCTGTTAGCCTACATGAAAAACCTTTGATGCCACCTCCTTTGCAGCACCATAATGTGTGAATGCCAGTCTATTTGTGCAGTATGCATTTTTAAAAAGGCTCTGTGCAACACCCGAAGAGGCTACTGCGAACCCTTTTTGGTACTTAACATATTCTAGATCCCCGTTTTGTTAAGCAGTGTATTAACCATATGTGTAGGTATAAGGAGTTCAGTGATACACTCGGTCGGATGCTAATTCTTGCTTCCTTGGTGTGTGTTGTCGGTGATCTGGCGTGGCTGGTGGCGGGGCTTGATCGCTGCTGCTTCTGACAGTGAGTCTGCAGTGCTATCCTGGCCACGCTGCCGCCTGTCTCCTTGATGGCGGCACGTCCCCGAGCAAAAGTGACAGGCGCTTTGGCGCCCGTGCAGATGGCCCTGCTCACAGCCATCACCCACTCTGCAAACCAAACCGCCAGGGACGGGCACGCAAGCCCTGCCCCTTCCCGAGCCCGCCCCTTGCCTGCTGGTGTTGCTCCGCATATGCGTGTCCAGGGCGAGAGAAGAGAGCTTAATCTGTCCGCCAGTCAGAATCACACATCTTCCAGTTGCGGTGATTGAACAGATAGAGTTTATATGTAGCTCTTGATATTTCTCCTTCCTCGCGCTTCAGATTTTAGCATCCTGTCAGAATGGATGCAGCCCCTCAAAAGAGATTGGGGGGATAATTTATTTCAGTCTAACGTTTGCCACGTTTCATCACTAATATTCTACATTTATGGTTTGCGAAACCGTCCACTTGCCGCCTGTGATTTTTACAGATGTCTGTGTCTGCCAGTCTTTTGTCTGTGTGTGCTTTTGATATCTCCCTCTTTGTTGTTTCCATGACAACATGGCAGGACAGGCATTGATTGACAGGGATCGTCAAAGGGTTCCCTGGCGACCTGCTCATTGTTCGAAAGCCCCTCCCTGCTGCAGTCTGTGTTTTGTCACTCACCCAGTGATATTTCTGATCTGCTGCTTCTCATTCCTGCTGTCTCTGTGTGTATGTGTGTGAGTGTATGTATTAAGCACTGAAGACGATCGGGGTTTAGCTATTTATTTATTTTTTGTCTGCAGCCGTTGTGACTGACTCACATAGGTAATTCCTGCTGTATGTTTGCGCTGTTTCCATGGGTTTGTGAAGAACAGATAGCCGTCTGCAGGATGTTTTGTATATTAAATGGCTGATGTATAATGATAGCCTAGTGTTCTGGAAGAGGGTTAGCGAGGGGGAAGGCACTGTAACAGAAGACACTCTGCAGATGTGTTGTAGAGAGTACGGCACGTAATGCTAATCTGCTGTGTTAGGGATTTTCAGGAGTTTTAGAAACTGTCTCGGTCTCAGTCTGTCAGTGGGATTGAAGCGCAGCCAGGTTCTCCTGTAGTGCTCTCATTTCACTGAAATCCTGTCAGGCGTTAGGGGAGTATGTTGCTCATTTGGAGAGGGGTGTATCAGTAGCACACAGCAAACTCAGACTTATAGGCAATATTATGGTTGCTGGGCTCAGGTTTGCACTGTAAGAGCAAACATGTATGAGCTGCAGAGTGCGTAAACCACACTCATCGGCACGGAGAGGTGAGCATGCAGGCGAACACGCTTTTGGCAAACAGGCACTTACTGAAGGCACTCGCACGCACACACACACACACACGCACATCATCACGCAGTCACAGTCGACGGTGCAGCTGCTCACCTCCCCCACCTCCTCCACCCATCTCCTCTCAGGCAGCAGTAAATGTTGCCAGTGTATATATATCAGGTATTATGTCCACTTAGATTATGATATGACAGGTTAGCGTGCCGTTTGAAGCTGACAGCACATCTGTTTCATCAGGAGAGACTGATACTGGCATCTAGGACACACATCTCACCATGCAGGAAGGAGATAAAGGAAGAAGCTAGGGGGCTGTCTTTCCTGTCTCCCTGCCTGCCTCACCCCCTCTCTCTCTCTCTTTCTCTGTCTCTCTTCTTTCTCCCTTTTCTCTTGCACCCACTCTCCCCGCCCACCAAACCCACCACCTCCTGCTCACTTTTTCTTTCTCCCCCACATCTACTTTTCATTTACTTGTTCTCCTCCGAACCACCTCCTGTCTCTCCTACTTACTGATGCTTGTTGTTTCTTCGCTAGCATGCAAACACACACTCGCACAGATACATACGCATGGTCTAGCCTTCTATCTCATTTGCCTTCATTCGTTTTATTGGTAAACCTGTTACACCTCAGCCTTGTGTAGTTCCCTTTCACTCTCCTCTTTTAACCTATTTCTGTTGAGCATTGTCCATGCCATATTGGATCACAGAACAGTAGTAGTATTTGCTTATGCCCCAGACTCCTTCCTGCAACAATCAAGTACCATTGTTTTGCCAGTTCCTGCTCATTAGTTCAAATGAAAATGACCTTCAGCGCATCAGAGTGGGTTGGGAAAAGCTGCAATATCTCCAAATGAATGTTTTGTTTCTTTCCCTCCCCGATCAGTTGCATAACCTGAACATGTGAGGAGCGGAACTTCACTCACTGGATGAGTGAAGGGCAATAAAGCTTGGGGAAGAGAGAAAGAAAGAGAAAGGGGGAGTTGAACATGCAAGCATGCAGCTGGCTAACAAGGCCAAACAGCCAGTCATTTCCTGGGGAACATGAGGCATGTGTTGAGGAATAGGGAGTTGGGAAGGAAAAGGACAACTGTCAGAAGCTCAGTGATTTATTTTTCCCTTGGAGGCTTTTTTCACCACTGGCTTTCAGAGCCACATGTGTGTGAAATACACACAAATTCATGCATGCATACACACACTAACATTGGATGAGAGTAAAGGCCTACATTTCCCATCATTGAGTATTCATTCCATGTTATTTTGACGGCGCTCCTGTTGGTGTGCTGTAAATCTTTAATTTCACTGAGCTGACCTCTTTTCTTCCTCTTCTTTTCTCCCCTTTTTTGTCCTCTGTCTCTTGCTCTCTTTCTCTCCAGCGTACATGCCCGAAGATGAGCTCAAGGTGGGCGATCACGATGAGGAAGAGCACATGCAGGATGACGGCCTCTCATTAGATGGCCAGGACACTGAGTTTCTGTGCAACGAGGAAGAGGAAGATGTGGACGGAGGCCAGCCACCTAGTTACAGAGACTCTCCACTCAGCAATGGCACTAACCCTGACGCTGGATACGGGTCTCCCCTCAGTGATGCCAGCGACCGGCTGACGGACTTCAAGAGCACCTCTTCCAGAGACGGTCAGGAGAGGGAAGGCTCAGCTTTGCCCTTACGCCCCAACAACGGCCTTTCTCTCCAGGATAGCCTGGCACAGATGAAAGCCGTCTATGCAAACCTCATCTCAGATGCCTCTTGGTCCAGCATCACGATGGACATCATGAAATCTAAGCCTGCTGCAGCTGGCAGTGTCAACAGTGCCCATACCACTCCAGAGCCCGCCTCTACTCCGTCTGTCTCCATAACTACGACCACAAACAAGAGCAGTGGGGTCAACATGGCTAGCAGTCACCATAACGGCAGAAGCTCCAGCACCACTGTCAACCACACAGGCAGCGCAAGTGGCAGCACTAATGGCACAGCAGGTAGCTTTGTTGGCAGCCATAGTGCAACCAGCTGTAGTGGGAGCAGCAGTGGTGTGGCTAGTAATGGTGGTGGTGTAGCCTATGACTGGCACCAGGCAGCACTTGCCAAAACTTTTCAGCAGAACCCCTACCACCTTTTACCAGAGCCCAGCCTCTTCAGCACAGTGCAGCTCTATCGGCAGAACAACAAGCTGTATGGTTCTGTTTTCACTGGTGCAAGCAAGTTCCGCTGCAAAGACTGTAGCGGTGCCTATGACACACTAGTGGGTTTAACAGTCCACATGAACGAGACGGGCCACTATCGAGATGACAACAAGGACAAAGAGGAGGATCAGGGAAAGCGCTGGTCCAAACCACGCAAGCGCTCCCTGATGGAGATGGAGGGGAAAGAGGATGCCCAGAAGGTGCTGAAGTGCATGTACTGTGGCCACTCATTTGAGTCTCTGCAAGATCTCAGTGTTCATATGATCAAGACCAAGCATTACCAGAAAGTGCCTCTCAAAGAACCAGTGCCAGCCTTGGCCACTAAACTAATGTCCACTTCTGCTAAAAAACGAGCAATGCATGATGCTATCGTCTCCCCATACTCCCCAGACTCTGTCCATGCTGGTAGTGGTGGTGGTAATGTATCTCTTGGGGAGGTTGGCAAAGATACAAAATCCGCAGCTAACCCCTATGTTACGCCAAACAACCGCTATGGCTACCAGAATGGTGCCAGCTACACATGGCAGTTTGAAGCTCGTAAAGCCCAGATCCTCAAATGCATGGAGTGTGGGAGCTCTCATGATACACTGCAACAGCTGACTGCCCACATGATGGTTACTGGTCACTTTTTGAAGGTTACAAATTCTGCATCCAAGAAAGGCAAACAGCTGGTTTTTGATTCAGTGGTGGAAGAAAAGATTCAGTCTATCCCACTGCCACCGACCACCACCAGACTCCCTGTTCCCAGTGGTGTTAAGTCCCAGCCAGTGTCACCTGCCCTCTCCTCTGGCTCAGAAGAGAAGAGGGAAGGAGGTGAAGATGAAAAGGTCGAAGGCGGTGGGCCAGTGGAGAGAAAAATCAAGGAGGAGAGAGATGACCCAGGTGAGAAATCTGAGACTAACGCCACGTCATATAAATACCTTAGAGAAGAAGATCTGGAGGAGGCACCAAAGGGGGGTTTAGATATTCTCAAATCACTTGAGAACACAGTATCCAGTGCCATCAGCAAGGCCCAGACAGGCACACCCAAATGGGGTGGCTACTCGAGCATTCATGCGGCCTACCAGCTGCAGGGTGCCATGAAGAGTTCTGCTACCATTCTGCCCCCAATGGTCCAGAGTGTCCAGATGCAGCCGATGTTTAACAGTGGGCTACGAGGCCTGGTGACTGACCCCAGCTCAGTCATCCACTCGCCTCGAAGCCCTTCCTCCCCTGCCCCCCTCAGGAGCAATGTCACTGCCATGGAGGAGCTTGTGGAGAAAGTGACAGGGAAAGCTGCCACTGTAAAGAAAGAAAAGGAGGAGAAGATGGTGAGCCTGGAACGATACCGGCCCCCATCGCTAGTAAAATCCCCCTCTCCTGCACTAAGAGAGCAGCGAGAACAATTAGTATCTCCAAATGACCTTTCTGTAGGTAAACCATCTGGTATAAGAAGTAGCAGCCCGAGAAGTGCAGATTCAGAGTTCATCTGCAAGAAGGAGCCCAAAGAGAGCCTCGTAGATGGCCACCACAACCATTCAAAGAACGGCTCTGAGGCATGCCAATCCCCGGTAACGAATGGCAACAGTCTTGGCATCATCACCGATCACTCACCGGAAAGTCCTTTCATCAACCCTCTCAGTGCACTCCAGTCAATCATGAACACACACCTGGGTAAGGCCTCCAAACCAGTAAGCCCAGCTGCAGACCCACTATCTATGCTTTACAAGATCAGCAACAGCATGATGGACAAGCCAGCTTTCAACCCAACTCCTCAGGGCAAGCCAGCTGAGCCCATCAACCACTATCCGTTGTATGAAAACAGTGACCAGCCCATAGACCTTAGTAAAAGTAAGGCCACCATTAACAGCAACAATAACAATAACAACAACAGCAGCAGTATGCTCCTGACCAACAACAATGTAAATGGTAACAAACCCCTCATTTCCCTCCCTGACTCGGTCTCCTCTCCTCTGAGAGAGAATGCTCTGATGGACATTTCTGATATGGTGAAGAACCTCACTGGGAGACTGACGCCCAAATCTTCAACTCCCTCCTCAATCTCAGAGAAGTCGGATGCCGACGGCAGTGCATTTGAGGACGCCCTGGACGACCTCTCTCCAGTGCAAAAGAAGAAAGGGAGGCAATCCAACTGGAATCCCCAGCACCTCCTCATCCTCCAGGCACAGTTCGTCTCCAGCCTGAGGGAGACCTCAGAGGGCCGCTACGCCATGACTGACCTGGGCCCCCAGGAAAGGGTCCACATCTGTAAGTTCACCGGCCTCTCCATGACCACCATATCCCACTGGCTGGCTAATGTCAAGTACCAGCTGAGACGGACTGGGGGCACCAAGTTTCTCAAGAACATGGACTCGTGCCAGCCCGTGTTCCTCTGTGGTGACTGTGCCTCCCAGTTCAGGACTCCTTCCTCCTACATCGGCCACCTGGAGTCTCACCTGGGCTTCAGCTTGAAAGACCTGTCCAAACTGTCAACTGAGCACCTTCGGGAGCAGCAGGCTGCCTCAAAGGTGATCACAGACAAAATGACATTCGGCAGCCCCCTGTCAGCCTTGACCACGGCAGAGGACGACATAAGCTCTGTGTACCAGTGCAGACTTTGCAATAGGACATTCGTCAGCAAACACGCAGTCAAACTGCACCTCAGCAAGACCCACGGCAAGTCTCCGGAGGACCACCTGGTGTACGTCAATGCTTTGGAGAAACTGGAGAAGCTAGACAAGATGGAGAAGGTTTAAGCGGGGTCTCGAACTGAGAGTAGAGACTGACAGCTGTGGAACTGACTAGAATTTCATTGCACTAAAATGACATTGTTCACAGTTACTGCACTGGGCCGAACTGAGCCGCCAGAAAAAAATCGGTCTTATTATATTTTTTTTTTGTTGTGATAACTGCCTGACTGGACCATGTCTTTTCATGTTGATTTGTTTTTGTTTTGCCAAGCTTTTTTTTACACTTATTTTGTAATATATTTATATGCTATTTGTCTGATCTGTGCATGTATTTTAGTGAATCGAGGTTAAACACAAGATTTTAATCTTTTCATGGCAAAAATACAACTACTGCTTCAATGGTAAAAGTGGCGAGTGGGAAAAGAATTGGTGGGAGAGAAAACTGTAAAATACTTGATATGAAGAAGGTGAAAATTAAATGTATACACCAAAAGAATGAAAGAATACCCCGAAAGACTGAAGTAGCACCTTAGACAGTTGAATTCTGAATTTGTAAAGAGAACATGTTTTGAAATATCTTGCATTTGTCAAAATCCGTCAGATTTTAAAAGATCAAGGACCATCATTTCCCCCCTTCTCCTTTTTTTGGGTTCCTGTCACTGCAATGTTTCTGATGATGAATGGCCTGCTCATAAGTCTGTCAGTGTATTAGAAAAAAAGATCACGTGAACATTTGGAAAAACTGAAATGCTGCTTCTGGTTACGAGTCAATCAGTGAAAATGAATGGCCGTCAGTATGCAAGTTTGCTCAAAAAACCTTTCCTTGTTGTGAAGTATCACCTTATAGCAATTTTCCAGTTGTATGGTTTGTTACAACATTCTCTTTCTAAATTGTGTGGCTTTATTCAACTGTAAAGAGAACAGTCCGTTACATGTAAATGATTACCAGTGAAATGTCAGTACTCCATAAGACATATCTTACCATTTGAAACAGCTCAACATTCTTTGTATCTTAAGGTGTGTGCATTCTCTAACTTTTATATTGTCATTTTATATACAAAAAAAATGATAAAAAATAAAAACAGATGGTGTATATAGATATATGCTGTAGAGCTACAAAATGTCCTTTTTTTAAAGAAAATACAAATTTAGCTTCTTTGGCTTGGTTTACAGAAATGATTTTAATTATACTTGCATCCAATTTGATGCATGAAATGGTGTGGAAAATAAATAAGCGATGCACAATGACTATACATTTCAATGTTTTATCGACAATATTGTAAAAAAAAAAAAAAAAAAAAACTTTTTAGCAACGATTAGTTTGTTTCATTTCTTTCTCAATTGTAAAATAAACCCCAAAGCAGTTGTTAACAGTCGTCCATTTGTGGTTGTGTGTTCATTTGTCACGGTGGTGCACCAAACTCAACATGTATAAAATTCCACTCTATAACGTTTGCTTGGCGGCCGATTAAAGCGATCGTACCCATATTAAATCCGAACCCAGTGTAACAGGATTTCTTGTTTTTTTTGTGGGGGGGGGGTTATATTGAAGCATTGCAGCAGGAGATCCAAAAGGCCCTCGTCTCACTGTTGGTGTTCTACAGCAGGCCAACGTACGTGTACAACATTTTAAGAGAAAAAGGAAAAGTCACTGGTGTCATACTTATAACTGATGACTGAGCCACATCATACTGCTGATGATTATATATATAATGAAGATGACGGGGATGATAAGTCTGTAAGGGTGGCTATTGTACTGCGAGGAACTCATGCTAGGCTTGTGACTGGCCTTCGGAGGGCCCTCTGAAAGAATCAGTGTTATATTAATGACGGCAGTGTACTTTCGCCTGTCTTGGAACAAAATCAGATGGGTGTCTGTGCTGCCTGATCAAGCCTCCTGACCGGCCTCACTGAAGCAACCAGTAATTAACACAACTGTTCATTTGATACATGAGCATGAAGCTGTCCCTTTTCTCATTTTCTCTATCACACACGAATTGTCAATTGGTGAGCGTGCATCGCTTGCATCGTTCATCAGGGCCACAATCCAACGCACATGTGTGCAGTACACGCCACGTTTGAGCAGATTTATTCAGATAACATTGAAGGATAAAGTGTAATTTTTTTGTTAGCGTTTATCGGCTGAACCGAGTGTGTGATTGTCAGTCAGTGAAAAAAATGTAGTTTAGTGCAGAAAACCTTCGCCTCTCTGCTCCATTTACTTTGATCTCATCTAAAAATGAATGTTTGCGTAGTTGCTTGCAGAACATGTCAGAAGATGTCTGCACCGTATTTTACACATCAATCAGCTTCTACGTCGTCTCAGGTCAAGTCCTCCGCTCTCCTCTGTTGTCTCTGCTTTGTGTGCTGTTGTGTTCTCTTACGCCGTGTTCAATGTACACCATGGCCTTAACATTTAGCTTCAGCGAGAGCTGAAAGTGATCCCTTGTGCACAATGACCTCCAGATGACCGCCAGCAAGTTGTGGGGTTTTCTTCCTCAGGCAGCCCTGCAGGTAAACCATCGGGAATCTGATCTCTGATCTCGCCCTCATGTCTCAAGACTCTGATAGAGTACTCACAGTGCCAGCCTTTGTATGGATGACGCCGTGCTGCAGTGTTATGACTTCCATTCCTCACACTCACAACATGTCTCGTGTCGGCTGAGTCAGTCACACGCACGCTCACTCTCCCCAGCTATATTAGCGCGAGTGTCTTTCTGCAATTACGCACCTCCTCGATCTGGCTGCACCTCGCTGTGTTGATACATGGATTCAGTGACAAAGGAAACACAGGCAGCGGGTAGATTAGCCCCGGCTGAAGGTGCAGCTTCCTCGGGAAGGGGCTGCTAGAGTTGGGTTATAAAACAAACAAGGCAGATAAACAAGCAACATTTGGAGGAGATAGTGTTCCCTGCACACCAGAAATAAAAAACACCTTGTAGGTTTAATACCCCACAGCTAAACCTGTAATTTTGCTGTGCCGTCAGATAGCTGCTGAGCCGATAGAGACTCTTGCCTGCTTTGTTAGAGATCAGCGCACTGTTTCCTGTGCGTATTCTATGTAAATTACATGCGATAATCGCCACGCACGGCACAATGCTGGTTTCCCGTGGTGCAAACGGAAACCGAGGGTAGATAAACGCGGGCTGGGCAGATTTGCATAGCCTTTGTGTTTTGGGGCGCTGCTGAACGTGAGCCCTAAGGATTGGTAGGGATTTCCTCAAGGTTTTGTATAAGTAAATGCCTGCTTCCTCTCAGGGCTGGGACCATTATGTACAGCAGACAGGGGTGGGTGTAGACAGAGGGCACAAACGGAATAACAAAATTACCTGGGCTGGTGGGAACACGGGGAGTATTAACCTGCATAACTCGCGCCTGCCTCTGCCGAGATAGAACAGATGTCTTGGTGTTTGCAGTGTATACTCTTTACTCTCAGTTCATCGCACCAAGTATGCTGTGTATGTTTGTGTCATCTGTTGATAGAGAGGTGTCCCTCTATGGTTAGGAGATCACAGAGAAGTGAGGTTAAATAGGGAGGGCGTGTTGGTCCCAGTGCTTCTGATATTTCCTCAGAAGTTCATCTCCAAAGCTCCAAGCTGTGTCATTACCTCCAATGTATGTATGCTCAGCGGAAACACACGCACACACACACACACACACATGCACACCTGTGGTTTCCTGACAAATCTTTTGTTGGGCTTATGTTCGTGGTCCTTGTTCCTGGTTTGTATAGCGGCATGAAGATCATTGTCAACCCGCGGAACAAAGACAAAAAGCCCCTGCTGAGGATCCCGGGCGCGTGTCTGCCGTCTGTAAAACCTCCAACTTCGCGCTAACTCCGACGTATGGTTTTAATACCCTTCCAAAATACCTCAAACCAAACAAACAATGTCTGACGGAGAATCAACAAACAAAGCAACAACGATTGAGAGCCTTTGAACTGGATCACAAACTAAAGTCGGAGGAATCTGTTTGGATCCTGATAAAACGCCCCATTGTGGGAATTGCATTCAGGAAGAAGTGATCAGTATTCACGTTGTGCACGAGATACCTGCCTCACTCTATTTTTATGTTGATTTAAGTCAGTTTGTAGACTTGAGTCAATTATGTTGCTCAGCTTCATACTGTAAAATGTGTGGGATCTGGGACAATTCTCCTTTCTATAAGGGGTCTGTATAGCACCACAGTGTTCTGTTAGTGTCGCAACCTTAATCACACACACTGAATATATAATACTACAACTCTTTATTTTATGCTTTTAAAATGTCTTTTTAATTTTCTCGTAGCAGCAGACCCGTGTTTGGTAAGGCTACTGGCAAGATCCGGGTATTTATGTTTCCAGTTGTTTTCATTTCTTGTACTTTTTGAGTATTTCAAAACTTCGTAATTTTACTTATACTTAAGTACTATTGTCACAAGTATCTAAATGATACGGAAATGATACGTTGTACAAGTTTGCGTTTACGGGCCGCCGGGGTCACTTCAAGCACAATCAAATTAAGGAACATATATGATGTGGTTTTAGGCATAATTGTACCTCAAAATGGTTAAACAAAAACGTTGCATCTATCATAATTAATGACCGAGTTAATGCCGGCGAGCATGCTAATGACACACCCACTATGTTCGTCACCTGTACAGCATGGGGTACGTTGGGTCTGGCTAACATGCCAAATGCTAACATGCTTATGGTGGATGACTTCTGCTTCATTGAGGAGCTTCTACCTTCAGTGAGGTGTGTGAGGACTTCCTGCTGTTTGAGACTCTTGTTCACTGATGCTCAAAAGGTTTTGAATGTGAGGATCACCGTGGGACCAGAGAGGCCAAGTGGACTGGTTATACTGGGACAGAGACGTTGAACTTGAAGCAGATTGAGCAGGACTTGCAGGATCCCGTTCAGACAGGTGAGTAACTCACAACAACACACTGCTGAACTCTCAAGATGAGAACAACAACAACCTCTTCGCTGTTACATGTGTGTTAGTGGCTGCAGTGTAGTTTATATTTGTTCATACATGTCCACGGTGTCTGCTTTGCTGATGTTTGATTCTACTGTTGGTTCCAGAAGAAGTTTCAGGTGCCGTTGTGTCCATAGCTCGTTATATTTAATCTCTTTTCTGCTTAATTCTTGTGAGGTTACGCTGACGAATGTTTGAATGTATATTTATGTAGTTGATCATCAGTTGTAAGCACAGACTGCACAATGCCCGTGTGTTGGTTTGGACATTAGGGGTCATGTTTCACTTAAGTGCTTTTACTTTTGCTTGAGTTACGTTACTTTAAAGTAACTACATTAACTTGAGTCAAATATTCTAGAAGGATACTCTTTCCACCTAGAATTTATTACATTTTGGGTACAGGTCTTGCATAATGTTCTACTAGAAAATGACTCTCAAGGCTCAATAGCGAAACATGTTTGAATTTACATAAAGCTTCTACGGTGTATTAAATACATTGAAGAATGAATGACATCTTTTAACAAAAATAAACCAAAATTGTACTTTTTAAATGTTTTACGCTTGTATTGTCCTATCGAGGTGAACTGCATTAGCTATAAATATAATCTGATGAGGTCCATTACAGTCAGCCTTTTATTTACAAAAACAGCTTTCTGATTTATTAACATCTATTTACTAGTTTGTCTTCTTTCAACTCGGATACATTGAATATTGTAGATTTTTTTTAATGCTACGTCCTTGAGGATAGTCATGCCACTGTAACTGAGAGTGCAGCACTCCAGCTGGTGTCAGTAGCAGTGTATTTTATATTTCTTTGATGGACACGCGGCAGTCTTTCATCAAGGTGGGTTTATTTTGTGATGGGAGGGTCGATATGACAGAGTCGTCTTTGGAGAATGACGGTGTTTGACAGCAGCAGGCTAACGGATGCGAGGAGATCATCTCGGTCTGCCAAGCCTTTAGTGATGATGTGGTGGTGGATGAGAACTGCAGGTGCGTCGCCAGGCCTTTCATCCATCACAGGAGCGGACGAAACATAAAGAATACAGGGGATGAAATGTGTCCTCCATCTTGGTGGATGAGGGATGTGGTTTTGCAAAACAAGATGCAATACCTATCCATCCCCTATCTACACTGCACTGTATTTGTTTTTCTCTTTTTTTGGAAGGGTTTCTTTCTTTCTTTTTTCATATCTTTGACTTGTATTTAGACGTATACTAAATCATGCTACGCCATTTCATACAATGTTCCAGATTCCAACATGAGGACCACTTCAAATATATCTTTAACATGTTTTCCTTTGTGCACCCCCCCCCCCCTCTGTATAACAGAGCTAATCTATCCATATATGCCTGATCACCTGGGGACATGTCTATAGCTACAATGATAATCCACATATGAAAGATTAATGACTTATATCTTATTATCCTGTGTGTGTATATGTATGATTCAGACATTGACCTCCCAGTGGTTTTATGAATAAGAGAACTACCGTTCGCCGTCATTTCCAATTTCAAATCAAAGGGGTCACCATAGAAAATGTATCAAAACCAATTTGTGTTTCAAAAAGACCCTTGAGAAATAGTGGCTGGTGTTGTGTTTGATATGCACAAAGACACTTATCCCTTATCTCTCTTTTCAGAGGGAAAGACAAGGAGATAGATCGAGGGTGAAGTGCTCCAGGAATCAGTGCTGCCTCCATAAGATATGATGCTGCTTGATTTTGATCATTGACATTTGCTTTTTCATGCATCCCGAAAAAACAAGGCCTCCCTTCCATTAAGGAATTATTCAAATGACCTTCAACAGTGCATGTTTTCCTACAGTTTTGTTGTGGGAATATGAGAACACATACTGACATCTCAATTACTTATGCAAGGCTCAGAGTAGGCCCAGTGGATGCAATCACCGTGTGTGCAATCCTCAGTCACTCCGAATCACAGAGGCTCCCGGACAGACACACATAATTCAGACAAGTCAGACAGGATTTGCATACAAAGACTAAAAAACAAAAAAAAAAAAAACAGAGGGCATAAATAAAAAATGCACCATCTTGAGCGGGGAGAGAGAAGGTAGAGATTTGAGGGGAGGGGGTTCGAGGGGAGGGAGGAGCGGGTGACCGGTAAATTGTTTTAAAAAGGTCTTACATGTCATGTCGGGTAAGGGTTAGAGACCGATATACAGAGCTGATACTGGCCGTTGGCATTTGGTTCAGTGTTGTGTACCTCCGAATGGAAAAGAAATGTAGGTGCATTGATAATGTATTATCTTTAAGATGATGAGTATTACTGATAATGAAAAATTCCCTAATTTTCCCATTTTAACGAATAATATTTTTGAGGGAAATCATTGTATGGAATTTTTGTTGAAGCACTAAAATCTACATGTTTACTATTTAAGATAATGAGTACTTAATAAAACTACTGACCTTATATTGATTCCACCCTTCTGTCTAAAGGGCCTCAGTTATCAACCACCGCACTCTCACACTGGAACAGACACCGTTGTCCATCTTTATCCCCTTAAAACCCGAGGTTTTTTTTTCCCCTTCCGCCCTTCTGGAGGTGACACACTGTCTCATCGTCGCGTGATGGGTGGGAGGGGGGGTAGAGGAGTGGGCGACGGGGTAGAAGGATTGGGGTGGTTGAGGGCAGGCGAAGAGGTGGGGTGGGGTGGGGTGCATCGGCGGCTAACCCGGCATCACGTCATTAGCGTTGTACGGCGGAGACGCAGGGGCACCCTGACACATGTCACGGACAGCCAGCCGAGAGCCCACGTATGAAGCTGACACGCTGCGCATAATTTATCCTGTGACACGATCTGCATGCCGAGTTGTTGATCTGTTGTGTTTGGTTTGGACATGGGCACTCTGGCAGGGAAGACAGAGGGGGGTTATTATGCAGGTGGGGGAGAGGCAAGAAGGGGAGAGCGAGGGCGCAGAGGTGGCTGTGTGTGTGTGTGTGTGTGTGTGTGTGTTTTTGAGGGGAGGTGGAAGCAGGCATCTTGGTGTAGCACACACTGAAGGGGCGACACATTTGTCATGTCCACTGAGAAGCAACATATACATAAACAAGTGCATTCAAATGCACTAATACAGACAACCCAGACTAAAGCACACACACACACACACACACACACACACACACACACACACACACACATTCACGCGTTGGTGATATGCATGTTGAGTCACAGTGAAATCACAACCATAATCTTGTCCCTTAAGACATCTGTTCATGAGTGAAAACGACTAATATTGTTGACATGACCCTCCGTCATTCCGTTGGATGTGATCGCTCTCCAAGCCTCAGCAGTGGTGGGTGTTAAACCGCACCGCTGACACCACTTCTCATCAGCGTCACGTGATTTGTGCTTCAGTGAATGAAGCGTTAATTAGATATGTTGTTTGTTGTTGTGTTTGTGTGTGACATGGTGCTTTTCTGTTGTTGTAAATCAGCAGATAGAGGTGTGGTTATAGAGGCTTTAGCAGGTATGACTAGATTACGGCTGCGTTTAACTGGATTTGGTAAATGGGTGTTGATGTTTCACAAATTTGTAAATATGAACAATAATATTGTTATCTCAATTAGCTCATGGTTATGTTTTCGTGTTATTTGTGATTTTCTGTGTGTGTGTCTTTGGGAAGTGCTCATCATGCATCAACTGCTCCTGCCCCCCCTCTCCTTGCCTGGCTCGTTTACATGAATTATGCATATGACCAGTCTTGTTAGAGGAGCCCCTCCCTCATCCCGCTCCTAATCCCTGCCGTTGCCGCAGTAACCAAAATTAGACATGACTGTGAGGTACAGTATGGACCCTCGGGGCCTTTTTCTGGACAGGCCTCAACCCGGGCAGGCATGGATGAGGATCCGGAGGTCCTATAAGCCTGTAGGTCACCTGTCCACTGATATTACTGTACTGATGCTGGTGCTTGATGGGAAATATTCATCTCATTTCAGCTCAGTCTGTTGCCATGAACATTAAAGCCAGTCAGACACTGTGCGGATTCGCACAGATTGGTTGCTGTTTGATGTGCAGTTTGAGAGGGGGCCTGATTGTTCACCTGAGCGACTTTACATTGAGGACACCGCCATCTTGTTTGAACAAACTTTATTAGAATTGTCCCTTGACATAGCCGACTGGGGGTTTCCTGCTTATGTTTATGAAGGTTCTTGTACCACTAGGAGGTTATTGTGTCCGGTCCAGGTATCCAGATATATCTAGCTAGAATCTAATTATGTGAACAAAACATTCTTGCATCATGTGTAGAAACACATTTGTGTCGGTTAAAGGAAAAAGCCATCGACTGGTTAGGCTTCAGTTGGTAAACAACTTTGAACAGGTTTAAGGATGGCAAATAGAAAATGTAGCCAAGCTTAGACCACTAAATAAGCTGAGTTAAGGCTTTAAAGTTCACTCACTAACACCTTGTCATAACTAGGGTGATGAACCCGAGTCAGTTGCAGATTGTTTTTTATACTTATAACAATAATAATTAACAGGTATACATTTTAAAGCCAGACCTGGTTTTCTCTGTCTATGTGTGAAACTTTCTGCATTGTCAACCTACAGAAAATGGCCACACCCATGTCTCAAACCACTTAACTATGACCCGACAAACCTGATGAACATTCATCAGGAGCAAGGAGTAGGAGAATCCCCAACCAATGCATGCACTGCTTTTAGTAAGAGTTTTCTGACCTGCGAAATAATGTTTGTGGGCCCTCTCCAGCCGTTTACCCTTAGAATTATAACAACCTTTTATCATGTTGGTGATATCGCAAATGAAAATCTATCTTCTATTGACATCATATTAAGAAAAAAAAAAAAAGACATGCAGCCTGTAAAATATATCAAAGGCTCTGTATGTGGCCCAGACTGTAGTAAACAAAGTACATTTTTTTGTTAAAATTCTTGAAACTGAATAACTTCTATAATACATAACCAATGGCGATTCAAAGGCAGCGACATTCATGTCAATTGAAATCAGATTGTGTGGAATTGGGACTATTAGCTGTAGGCTTTTCAAGCTACAAGCTTTGGCTATGTGTGTAAAGTAAAGTTTGCTTGTGCTGAATACAAAGATGTGGCAAGACAGCACAATATCCATTTAGTGTCAGAGCCTTATTACAGCGGACTAGACATTATCTCACACAGGACAGGATACAGATGATCTAACCTCCGCGGCCCTGATGCCGGTTCCTCCCTGACCACAACCAGTCAATATATTTCTGTTCTTCTTTTTCTTTAGGATCAAATGTGTGGCCAGAAATAATCGCATGTGGTGTGGGGGAGTTTTTCAACGGTCTGGAAAAAACCTGCAGTGAAAGCTTTTTTTATGGAGAGTTTTAGTGTCCTGTAAAGCTCTAAATGCTGTTTCTAAGACTTATATAAAATGATTATTTCCCAGAGGGTTTGGACCTCAGTGGCATGTATTGTACATCCATTCCCCTCCCGTAAAGAACTTCAATGTGTTTGTTTGGAAGCGGTATCCCTGCATTACCCCCAGCCAGCTCAATCACTGCTCCCTGGTGACCCTCCATTAGCATTATTGGTTTTTGTAGTCAGAGGTTGCTGACAGGGTTTCTTGGACTGCAATGAAGACAGAGGACTATCAAGAGAGGCCTTTTTGTTGCTGAGATAAATAACTGACATATGGGTTCACGCTGGATATGACTCAGTACAACTGAGGCAGTAGATTTCTATTTTTAGTTTGAGAAACAAAGTGAAACGTATGATTACAATAGGCATTTGTTTATTCTCCAGATGTAACTGTGCTCACTTTGCTTAGGACCCTTAGGTTGCCCTAAGTCCTCTCTTTGAGAACTACCCTGACCGCTGCGGTGTCCGTTTTTTAAGAAACAAGAGTGAAATTTAGGGAAAATGAAGCAGGCCGCCATTGCAGGCAGCTTGCACGTAATCGTCCCGTTGTTATTTCGAGCCTGTTAATTTCACAGCACCAGTTGGAGTTGTCCATCTGTTTATCAAAGGTTAACTGCCTCCGCACTTATGAAGCGTACGTTTCTCGCAATCCTCCGAGTTTACAACATGCAGTGGATTGCCTCTGTCGCGTCTGAAAAGTTTGCCGTCTCCGTTGATGAAAGAGTAAATGTCAGGTTTTGTCACAACATGTCTGGTATAAATAACTGCAGAGGAACATGTGAACTCAACCTGAACTTGAAAGGAAATAACAGCGAAGGCATGAGGAGTGTGGAATTGACAAATGTCAAGACGCGCATGAAAGTTCACATTTATTATAGATTATTTTCTGTTGTTAATATAAAAAAAGATCAACAGATCAGACACAATCAGGGAGAATGGTTGCCGTTTATGGTCTATTTCATTGTGCTTTCCCCCGTGGAGGAGTGTGCAGATGAGTGAAGCTTTGGTGAATGTGGAGAGTACAGACAGTCCAGTTAATGGCCATGCATCGCCGGAGTGGTAGGAAGGTAGGAAGCTGCAGTTCCTGGGTGTTGATTTAATGGGCAGCCTGTCACTTCCTTGTCACTTCACCGAGATAATTTTACTTCACCCATTTGCGCGCGTGTGTGTGTGTGCTGTATGTGCATTTTCAACAGCCATTACGGGCGGTTTTTAAATGAGTCCTGCTGGTTCACTAGCATGCCAAGGCCACCATCTCTGGGCGTTTTTTTGCTCCTGCAGTCGTTGGTTTGGGGAAATCATTTCCAACGTGAATGCTGTTTTGGTTTCTTTTGCCACATACAGTGATAACACCACGATGAAGGAGGCTTTTCCCATTGTTTCCGGACTGCAAGCAGTGCAGAGCTTTGTGTTGACAGAGAATCATGTAATCCGTCTGTTTGAAACACACTGTGAATAATGGCTTGAGGCTAGTTTTTTACAGAAGTCCTTCCCCATACCAAATTCCTGACCAGAGAAAGAAATGTCTGCTCCCACATGGCACTTGTTGATAACGTCATGTTTGCTTGGTGTGAAACGCAGCTGAACCAATGCATAAATGCAGTCGGAGGGTCTGTGCGACGGATCCGGCCCCGTAGACCCGACGAACCTGCAGCAATGGTGGTCCCTACTTGAGCACCTTTTAAATGTGACTGATGGTTAAACATCAGTTAGCTGTGCTTTTGACCAAGAGTTTAAAAAAGAAGCTGTTTGCCAAGGTGACTTTTTTGTGTTCCACAGAGTTTGTGAATTTTGCTTCCTGTTCCTGAACCGTGGATGGAGGTGACACCATGCGACGGCGCTACCAACACATTTTCTCCACGGCTAGCCCCACCCAACCTCTGACATCCGGCACCCCCCCCCCACCTCACCACCCTGCTTCTTCTTTGTTAAGCCAAGCTCGGAGTGCCATAGACACAGATGAAGGCGTGGAGAAAACACATGCCAAAAAGGCCCCCCTGCCACTCTCACTCTTGCACAGCGACAATGATAGGCTGTCATCACACAGCGATCAGCACTGTCACCCACAACATTGCCGTGCACAAACACACACACACACACACTCACACTCACACGTATACAAGTGCAGGCATGCACGCAGACACGCGCGTACACACAAACACGCGTACGCACAGGCGTACACACACATACACAGGACCCACGGCTGTGAAAATCCGCACCAGCCTCGACAACACTGACAACCAAGTCACTGCTGTCACTTCAGTTATTTTTACACTGGGGCCTGACAACACATCAAAAATCCCTCTCGCTATGGGAACAACATGAGACCACTGCATCAAGCCCATTAGACGCCACGTGTCACATCAAATATCTAATTATCTGCTATTCAATATTCCCAATTAAGTTAGAGATGTTCACTATGCACATCCACACAATAACTCACCACAGTGCTGTGTATGCTAACTGAGATGATAAGCCTGGCCTGGCTGTGAAAAAAGAAAAGAAGAGGAGGAAGAAGAAAAAAGAAAAACCCCACAGCTGCATTGCTGTCCTGGTGACAGTGAGAAGGCTGAGGTGGATCCTGGAGAGAGTGATCGCTTGCTGTGGTTCAGTCCTGTTTTCTGCAGGTACAGTCTGACCAGAAACAAAGAGAAAGCGAGACACAGAAAGAGCCAGTTATTTTAGTATTTCTTTTTTTTTTGTGTCCAGACTGGAGGAGGAAGAGTTAACTTTCTTGGCCCTGGCTGCTGTCAGCAAGCAGAAGGCAGCTATGTGATGAGTCTGATTGGCGGCCGATGGCGGTGAGATCAGTGGCAGGGCTGTGCGATGGATGCCATCTTGGCCGGCTTGTGATGTGCAGTTTGTCGCCCGGGCTACACTAGGAAGGAAAGCCTTGAAAATACTGCTGGCTGTCACTCAAAGAGATATGTGGTTTAGTTCCAAAAAAAAAAAAAAAAATACCAAATACCTTTTTGTTTGCTGTCTCTCCTCGTCACTGCCACTAGGACGTGATACACAGTGTTATAGTAGTACATTCAAAGGTAAACTGCCGTTTGTGATAATCGATGCAGTCCTCGTTTAATTCAGGACACAGCTCACTACAATACCACCTAAAAGTGATTCAAGTAAGCCTCAAAAAACTGTGTTTTAGATACATTTTTGGCGAGGCCAGCCCTATAAACGCAAAAAGTCTGCAACTGAGTGAGCGGGTTTGCTTTGTGCGACCGGGCTAGCCCGCTGAGCGAGTCTGTTGCTGAGCAGCAGCTCTCACTCGTTCTTCGGCTCAGTAGATGTGCTCATGAAAGGACTCCTTTGGCGCAAGGGGTGCGAGAGTCTGAAGGAGAGGCTGAACCAGAGGTGAACCTGGCTCTCATGCACATCTGCGCAAGCACGATACAGAAGCGGGAGTTTGGATTCACTCCCTCTCACGCCTCGAGTTAACTCGCTCCTCTTCAAGATTCGTCACTAGCACCGAAACGACAAACCGGGTCATTTGCCTTTTCAAATCAATCCATGTGGTTGTTCCAAAAGCAACTCATCGTAGCATTTCATGGATTTTAGACAAAACAAACGTGTTCTAGGGTTAGGGTTAAGAAAAGATTGCCTTGATAGTAAAGAAACCAGTGTTAACTGAAGGAAAGAAACTGAATGAATGCATGATTTTTTGCACGCTTTATAAGGCCAACCATCCACTCTGACATCTTCCTTGAGAGGTTTTGTGTCAGTGTATCATCTCTAGCCTTTGCTGCTGAAGGAAGACGGTCTGTATTCATACAACTGCAAGAGGAAAATGTAAATATACAAGTGATTCGAAGCTTTTGAACAAACAACTAATGCTGTAATTGTCTAAGTTGTTCTAAGACACTGACGCTTAAAATATATAATTTCTGAAAAATCCTCAATATCCTTCATGAAATCTGCAGCTTACTATCTTGATAGCAGGGAACATTGTTTTAAATTACAAACAAAATATACTTTGTGCCATAAGTGGGTGCAGATTTGGCTGTCTAGGATGCAAACTACCATGCAAACCACCAGTCAACCGGCTCCCCACACTTCAGGGAAAAGCTCCCAACCACCCCACCCCCAACTCCCTCACCCCATTTTTCCCCATTAGCCCCTTGTTTGCCATGACAGAGTGGGATTAAACACTGTGTAAAATGTTACACTTCTGAGCAGCTCCCTTTTTGAAATTTAGTGACAAAACCGGCAAATTAAGCCTTTGCCCCATGCAGGCTTGCCCTCCCCCGCCCTCCCTCCACCCCCCCCCCTCTTGTATGTTTGTAGCCTGAAGCGAGGATCGCCGTCTCATCGCAGACAGTCGTAGGAGGACGGCAGGGTCAGCTTTGCCTGCAGGCACGGGGCTCCCTCGGAGCAGCAGCAGCCGCTCATTTCATCCCTCAACCGACATCTACGAGAACAGTAGCTGCTGACCAGGAAGTAACACAATAACATCAGCAAAGCAAAGCAGACGAACGAGCACAGGATCAACGGCTGGCAAGATGAATGAGGTCACTTCGCCGTTAACCTTAGATGGTATGTGGAGTAGAAATTTGCGACATTTGTAAGATATTTGGTAACACTTGAAGAGGTGCTCATTTAAGCATTATTAGAAAGTTACGCTGCATGTGGCCTTGATCCAACTTCTGCACACTGCTGCCATGACCCCAACACAGCACAACACATCTTCCAGCAAATTGTCCCATTTTAAAAACAGTTACCAAAAAGTTAAGTACTAAGTAGGACATGATGGCCATTTAGTTTTGTTTCATTTATTCAGCCAGACATTGTGTATGCTGTTTTTTTAATTAGCGTAGCTAAGTAGCTAGGTAGCTGTAGTAAGAGCTCAATCCGGATTCTGAATCTCGCCTACACAGCTGTGATTTAAAAGACTCATTTCAAGGAATTCTTGTTCAATGCAGTTAATTCAATTGCAATCCAATTAACACTCAATACTAGGGTTTAGATTGCTTAAAATAAAATTAGTGTTATGTAGCTGTAACGTTAATGTTAGCATGCAGACGTTAGCTCAAAGCACTGAAGCTGTAGACATAAAAAATATCACCTTTGATCCCTTTGACACATTTGACCAATAATGATGGTGTTACTTCCAAGTTAGTCCTCTATTGCCATGAAGCATTGTGCACTATGTGCTATTCTAGTTTTTATTATTTTCATCATTAGTGAAGGGTGTTAGGTCTTACTATAGTTGTGAGACTAAAGTTTGTTATTGTTATTGTATAACTGAATGAGAATGTATGCGAAACAAAAGATTAAAGCTTTTAATTTGATTTTTTTGTCTCTTGAATAAGTCGAGAATATATCCTCATGCAAGACGAAGGACTACAACTTGAAATATGTTGTTTTTGTCTTGAAACTTTTGCACTTAAAGTAAGTTTAGGGCTTAAATACCGTTGATGTTGTACACATTTTCATAATGGGATTATTAGGCATAAAGTTCCTCTTGTATGTTACTAGAAACAAATGTTAAGGCTTTTAGACGGCATCTTAAGCAAATGGAAAGCACTTTGTTACTTCTCTAAGTTGATGCTAATTATTACTTGTAGAATCCAGACAATATTACTTTTTAATACATAATAGTTGTTTTTAATCAAATCATTTGGTAGTAGAAACAAAAAAAAGCTGTAATTTATATTTTACCCCTTGCGAAACCGAACTTCCATCTGTTGGCAACACAATGTTCAGTCCAAGTGCTTTCCGTTGTTTTCTTGTGGCTGGCTATAGAAACTAGACGAAGGGCATATCTATATGACTTTGGTCCTTAATGAGGCCTGTTCTGGCTTTTTAAAAACTGAGACAAGGTCCTTATCAGACGCTCTCTCCCTGGGGATTGTCACCCTTTGCGGAGTACGTTTCCACGTAAGAGAGATTTCCCTGACACAAAGGCATCTCTCGTCTATCTGCAAAGCTTCTTGAAGTGTTTATCCACCAGAACTGACAGAGAGCTGACTTTAATTAGCACCGTCTCCCTTTTTTACCCCCCCCCCCCCCCCCACCCCCCCCCTCCTACACCCGCATCCCTCTCCGCAACCCCCCCCCTCCGCTCGTCAGATTGCATAACTTCGAACTGAACCGTATATTAGGTTTTATTCATTGATGTTTTTGAAGGACCAGTTCATAGAGGGAGGGAGAGCGAGCCGGCTGCTCTCCTCATTTATGGCACATAATTAAAACTAAATGACAATTCCACTCTCCTATTTAATTAACCACTTTAGATAAAGCAAACACACATACAGTATGGTACAGAAAGGCATATACGCATCACACACACACACACACACACACACACACACACACACGCACGCACGCACACTAATCGCAACCAGAAGGCACACACACACACACACACACAGACACACCCAAACAATCGCACAGAAGCAGGTCACACCCCCAAAGTCTTATTAAACCCCATAATATTTCAATCTGGGGCTTTACCGACTCCGGAAAGAGAAAGCCGCCCCTCCCTTGATGCTTTTTTGTGTGTGTGTGTGGGGGGGGGGGGTGATGTCAGTCAACTTGACACCCCGTAAATACTCTCTCTAGCTCCTGTTTCAGCTATTCCCCCCTCTGTCCAATCATTTGTGAGTTTTCTCAGTGTTAATGATGAAGGGTTTAATTCATCATAACAGTATTCGCACAACCTCTAATTAGCAGCAACACTCGTACAACAATGCCAGCGTTATCTCCTCATGCAAATGAGCTCTCAGTCTGTTGCGTTTGCTAATTTTATGAAACGGCAGGGCGATAACTACGCAGCCTGTGCTAATCTTCGCTGCGTTTAACCCTGGTTTTCTTTTTAATCCGCCATCCATAACAAACAAACAACAAACAATAATCCTATTATCAGCATGATGATTCTTCCTCTATTGACTTTTTACATTTTTTTTATTTTACTATAATTTAATCTCAGTTATGGGCAGAGAAAACACATGCACTTCCTCTATACATTTAGATTGTTGCTCCAGATGAGCGTATTGAGCTCATCAATACAAGTCCCCTGATAGAGGCCCCGTGATAACATCCATATAATGTTATGCCATTGGAAATAAATGGTTGATCATATGCCACGTTGTGCCTTATACCACTGTGAAGCCTGGAGTATAATGGATAAAATTAAATTAGCACCAGACTGAGGTGTATTAAGGCTTATTACAGCGCACGCATGCATCGCTATTTCATCTATACTATCTTGAAATGATACTCATGATGTTCATGTGTGTGATCGTAGCCAGGCATTGCATTTATTATGTAGCTGTGGTGTGTGTGTGTGTGTGTGTGTGTGTGTGTGTGTATGGTGGTCGGTGGCGGGGGTCTGGCTTGTTATGGCCCCGGGTTCACTAACCGTGTCCATATTGACAGCTCCTGCAATTAGGGGCCAACACTGTGAGGGATCCCTGTGGTTAGATTAGTGAGAGATGAATGCTCTTTGCCTGAGTGTGAATGTGTGAGTGTGTGTATGTGTGTGTAAAGGCTCTGTGCTGTTGATGATTACCCCACTCTACCTGTTGTCACTGTGGGAGAAAATATCAAATACTGTCTCATTTGCCTCAGCAACACAACAATAACACGATCAACACCATGGTAGTTTTTACTCTTACTTGGCCATTCAAATACACTTAGATTCTCAGAGTGACATCTTTAGTTAGACATCAAAACATCTCTGAGTCATACTTGATAGATATTTCATTACCATGACTACATGAATTGTGTTGTGTGTGTGTGTGTGTGTGTGTGTGTGTGCACGGAGGCCTACCTTGTGTTCAGCTTACACTCTGCTGTGATGGGTCATTTTCAGTGACCTCAGAGAGGACCACCAGCCCTCATTTTACAAAGCCATTAAATGGCCACACACTTTCTACATGTACATACAGTATCACTGGGCTATAGATTAGTGTTTAGAATAGGCCATAATGTTTAAGATTGATACATTTTACATCGACCCTCTTTTCTTTTGAAAGATTTATTTGACAGTGTTGGAGTCGAACCCGGTTTTATGACATGCTCTCTAACCACTCAGCGACCAAGGGAATTTGTGTTTGTGTACATGGGCCACAAATTTTAGCATCACAGCTGATGTGTCCCTACATGTCATTACTCCTTATTTGTATTTGTTTACCTTGTTAGTACAGTTTTAGCTTCAGGTTCACAGTTAGAAGACAAAATACTTTTAAAGATTATGACGTTTATAACCACAACGACCAAGCGTTTTTCGCAAATTCGCTGCAACTCTAACTTGCACCGGCCGAGGTTCACGGGTATGGTAGTATGTTCGAGTGCGCACAGCTTTGGACACCACTAGATTTGTGTAATAACATGGTGACGGCAAACCAAGAAGGTGTCAATTACATGCTCGCCTTCATTAGTCACAGTCTTCATCGCTACCTGTTGAGGTGAGGCCTTGAGATGTCGAAGCGCTGGTGATAACTGGGTCAGACTAGACAATTACAGGGCTGTAAGGTGCCGGTGTCGTGGGTGAGATGTTAAAGAGGGAAGGGGGGGGTCGTGGGGGTACGGAGCGGGGGCGTCTAATGGATTGAGCTTGTGTTGATATGGCTTCTGCCGACATCCTCCGTCCTCTCTCTGAGCCCACCAGCCATTCCCTTAAAGATGTAATGACATCTCATAATTAGCATAATGTCCCAACTTGTCTGCTGCTTTTAGCTGTCACACTGTATTTGTCTGAGCCCAGCCAATTACAGCAGCGATGCACAGTGGGTGGGGGGGGGGGCAAATAGAGGCTCACATGAGCGGCCACATCCCGCTGGCTGTTGCTCGCAATAGAAGCGTAATGCCCTCTTGACAACATAAGACTTGACAATATGATTGTACATGCTCAGATATTCAATGGAATCTGGAGTTAAACAGGCTGGCTTTGTGTTCAAAAAAAAGCTTTCCAATGGTTAGCATCACCCGGGAATGATTTCATAGATGTGATGCATTTACTGTAGTTTGTCCAGCAATTGGTGTAAAGGCCCGTCACTCCAGAAAGTGGCACAGTAATATTCATCCGCTGTGCCACTGACGGTTAGCTTGGTCACTACCGGGGCGATGAGTTCACGCATCTCTTCAAAATACATGTCCCAACTGTCGGACCACTCCCACTGAGCAGTTCCCACTCACGCAGAGGAGGTTTGAATCAAAGCGGATTGGACAACAAAGCTGATAAAGTAACAATAGCCTCCTCCATTTTCAACTCTTGTGCTCTCCTCTGTCCCCTCGGAGGCCAGCACACACACAAACAACATGCAAATTAGCAGAACCAAGTGTTAAACATTCACAGGCAACATTCTGCTGGTGTGACCGGGCCTTAAAATATGTCAGTGGACTTTTTTTTGGCAGTTTCAGCCCCAGAAATAGCACGGTCAGAATCTGTCTTCTGTTTTATTAACAACTACAGTTTAACAACATCTTACACATTTGATTACTGTGATGTATCCCATGCTGTCATGTTGATACAGAGAGACAACCGGCTTTTTTCAAGACGCTAAATAAACCCGCATCCGACGTGTCAGGCGCCGAAGCCGCTCCTATTCGTCAGACTTGTTTTAATCCATCTCCATATGATTCCAACCCTATCCACCATGCATCCAACTCTCAGCAGCCTTATATATAATGTATCTGAACAGAAAAGAAATGGAGGTGACAGAGTCAGTAGTTACTATGATCAAATATCATAGCTGGAGGCTAACTGGGCATCAGGGCCCACTGACAGACACACTCCACGGGGAATGAAGGGATAGAGAGAGAGAGAGAGAGCGAGAGAGAGAGAGAGAGAGAGAGAGAGAGAGAGAGAGAGAGTGTCTGTAGTATAAGGTAAAGGATGGCTGTGTGTCGGTATAAATCACCATTGCGGAGGCTAATCTCTCAGGGCCTCTGGCAGGATAAATACTTTGCTTATAGATCCAACACGCCTCAGTCTCCGCCACTCATTGGGCACGCTCAGTAGGCACAAGGCCTCCCTGGGCACGGTGCTGGCTTTCCCCCTTAAATCATCCCTCATTCTCATCTTTTTTCACTCCCTCCTTTTCAACGCTGAGAGGCCGGCTGGGTGACTGGAAGAGGGATGAGAGAGATATCATTCTCATTTCTCTTTATTTCCTCACGCTTCCCCTCACTGCAAGAGAAAAAAAAAATGAACTCCCTCACTCTCTGCAAGTCTTTTAATCTCATATCTCATCTTAAAGTCTTCTTTTTCTTAAAATTAGAAGGTGATTTGGACAGCAGACATGAGACAATTCCCTTTGTTACTCATGCAGTTTCGCCTGTCTGATTTTTGTTACACACACGCCACGATATCTTGAAACAAGGCAGAATATGCAGATTTCTCCACCAGAATCTAACAGTAAAACGAAAGACGTTCTCGTCTCTATCTTGCCCGGTGACAGCATCTTTTCACTTGTTTCACAAAAAGTAAAGACTTCACTGGGCAGACTTGTTGAAAGAGATACATCTTGCAGTGTACCGATCATTCAGCGCTCCGTTAAACTCTTCCAGCGAACAAGTGGCAACGCAAAATAGAATTAGCCTCATTCCATTGTTTCTGCAGTGACAGCGAGCGTTTTTCCTCATTTCCACTACAGTTCACTCTATTGTTCAAACCCTTACATTTGCAACTAGCCCGCTCTCCATTTTGTATTTGCATGTCCCCTGCTTCACCCCTATCATCTCTGCGACGGCAAGGTAAAGACATCCTCCCCCCTCCCTCGCCGGCCTTCCTCTTCCTCTCCCCCCATCTTCCTCTCCTCCCTTTCTCCCTGCTCTCGGTAATCTGGCCCTGTCTGTAACAGTGGAGGTGCTGCCTGATTGAAACAAACGGCCGCTGATTGCTGATCAGCCAGCTGTAAAGCCTGGCAAGGATATGAGCTAATGAAAAAATGGACCTGATTTGAGAGGCACCGAGCGTCGCTCACCCCGCTAGCCCTGCTGTCCCCTGCTGTTACCCTCTATCCCTCCCATCCCTTCCTCGTCTTCCTCCTATCACCCCCTCCACGTCAACCTGTCGGCCTATCATTGTCAGCTATCCTTACTGGGGGAGAGAGAGAAACAGGGGGAGATGTAAAGGATCGGTTGGGGCTGGTTGTTTTAATAGAGGTGAAGAGGAATTAGCAGACATGCAAAAGGTGTTGGGGTTGCTATTAAGAGTCGGTCTGCATGTCCATATATGTCTGTGTGGTCTGTTTAGGAGTAAATATCCCCAAAAGGATACAAAGAAGAAAGAATATTGCAGAATGGGGGACATTTTGACTTGTTTTTGTGTCCACAAAGGGATGTTTGTGGGTGTTATCGGATACAGTGTCTGCATTAGTGAGGGGAGAAACACATAATTCACCAATTGGCTGTATCGTACTAACGAGACAAAGATAAATATGAAAATAGCACGAACTAATCCTTCTACAGTATCTGATATGTGTTATAATATTGCTTTACCATCCAATGAGTCACTTTTTGTAATAAAAGCACAAAGCGTGCTATAATAGCAGACAAAGGGAAATTGGTGAGCATAATGGACCACTTAGGCCACAATGAACATCTTGCGTTTATTTTCTGCACATTTTGATAATTTTCCCTCTCCATTTTGATGCATACAAAAGGCACAAAGTAGCACACTCTGCCCCCCCCCCCATCTTGTAGGGTCAGCGCTAAAGTGGGCAATAATTGCCAGTGGCAACTCATTAGAATTGGTAATTTGGTGAAAGTAAAGTGTAAAAATAAGAGAAAACACACAAATAAACGGGTGCACACACACACCCAGATGGATATACACACACACAACAGCAAGCCCACGCACACATCTACAATGCCAAGGCGATAAATTAAAATCTTCATGACCCTGTACACAAAATTAGCCACGGGGCCAACAGACCTGCATTAGAGCAGTGCACAGTAACAGAGAATAACTCTAATTGGGGGTCATTATTTAAGCTGAGAGTGGGAAAAGGCTGAAGACTCTCATTTTCACTCTTCCCTTTCGCCTTATTTTCTATTTGACAGGCACAGTAAATTAAGAAAGTGGTGATATTTAATACCTTTTAACCTCCTCGAGACAGTTTTCTGATCATTACGAGAGCAGGCTGTAATTGTTAGCCTGGATAATGATTCCACATGTGAGAGAGCAACGCTAAGATGAAGTCCTGAGTGCAATTACCTTAAACCCCTCAAGTGTACTGGTGTCTGGAGAGGACATTATGGAAAGAGAGATTTAGCAAGACAGGCAGAGAGGACCTGCCGAGAGAGAGCGAGAGAGAGACAAAGTAGGAGATGATGTGAGATCATCTGACAGCGATGAGTAAACCCTGCTCATACAGGCCCTGTTTACACCTATAGCATTAACATGCGTCTTGGGTGATCCGATCACAAGCGGACAGCTCCGAGTGCGTCCGTTCACACCTGGCATTAGAATGCGTCTCCACGTGCTTCTCGAGTGACAACTTGTGCAAATGAACACGTGCATCATTTCCATTTGCAAAAGACCAAATGTGTTGGTTTTAACCGGCGGGAGGCAGCAATGCACTTCTTCTGCCTAGTCTGTCGGAAATTAAAAGAAGGCGTGTTCTAGTGAAATCGAATCGCCCCAGATGTTTGACTCACTCCTAACATCTCTATGGGCTTTTAGAATTTTTCAGACGACGTGGAGGAAAGGCAGCTTGTGCGATTTGAGAACCAATTGGAGATGAGAAATAGGAGGGACAAAAGGGGAGAGCGGTATTTTCCAGTTACGTCCTTGTCCGTGATGCATTAGCATTTAGGCCTTCACTGCAAAGGCTATGTGGTCAAATGCCTCCCAGGCCACCCCAGCAAGTGGTTTGAGTGATTGGATCACAATGCGTCTTGGTGGTCATTTACACTTGTATTTAGGGCTGTCCACTTGTGATCTGATTACCCAAGACACATTTTAAACCAAGTGTAAATGGGTTCGTAGGCCACTGAAAACATCAGGAGTGACTGATCAAATCAAATAATGTGACGGCTTTGCCAATAGGTTGCTAAATTGTAGACAAGATAGAATTGTAATTTTTGTAGATTGAGTGTTGGTTGTTATTCCTAACACAGTAGAACATCAGTACGTTACACGTTATTGTGTGTATGCGTGGCCTCATAGAGCTGCTAGCATCTTGTTAGCATCTTTCAGCTCTCTGATTCCAGCATGTTTCCAGTTTTGGTTTACTCTCAAAACTCTGACAGAGTAATTTCCAGCTGCACCAAATGGCAGAAATACAAAGTTAGCTGGTGAACAAGGAGGCAAATGGAACATTTAAAATGTCCTTTGGTACAATAAGTTTAGATCAAAAACAGAGCTGAAACGAAAGTGAAAATTGGACTTGCATTCGCCAGAAAAACAGGCAGCTGTGCTATCAGATTCACCATGTCAACAGAAAAGGTTGTGCTCGCAGCTTATTTCCCCTGCCCCCAAAGAGAGAGACTCAAATTGTTGTTTGTATTTTTATATTTACAGTTTGTTCCTACAAAATCTGGTTGACTTTTTTCGGCAGCAAATGAATGAGAGAAGATAACATCATGCGTGCGATGATCAGGCTCTGCAGAAGATGAAACATCACTTCTCTGTCGGCCTACGTGTTGACACATGCTGGCGTGCTGGCACTTATAGCAATGTGTTAGCATGCATGTTTGTATATGCTATGTTTGCATATGTACAACTTCGGGCTTATGTTGGACTGACATGTCTGCCATCCTTCTATTGAAAAACCTATGTGGGTGTCCCTTTCTTGGCTGTGAAAAGTGTATGTAGCCAAGCAATTTAAGATCAAATTACACCCTGTGAAATCTCGTGCTTGGCCTGACAGCCACCCAAACACTAAATAAATCACCTTTTTACTGTGGAGGAAACTGCGTGGCTCAGCTGCACATGAGAGCACTCCCATTTTAAACGGCACATTTTCTCACACAACACACCCACAACAAAGGCTTTCTGTTTTACCGCTGGTAACTTTCACTTCACTGCAGATGACCAAAATGTACATTCACGTTAGCCAGAGGATCACAACAAGCTTTAGTGTTGCGCGCCCTGGTAATGGCGGAGTGTTTTTCCCCTCACTGATCTGCATGTTTGGTGTCTCGGTCTTGGAATTCAACATGGTTTTGAATATTCATGATAAACAGCAACAGCCAAGTGCCAGAATGTCCCACCAATGCTGAGCTGAAATTCTCACACACACTGCTGTAAAATCCAGTTGGCACATTTAAAAATGTACTTAGAGTAAAAAGTGAGGTTTTGATTCAAAAATATTTGCATTTTGCTGCATATATAAAATAATAACTCACTTGATTAATCACAACTGTGACTGGCCCGCTTCTAAATAGAAAACCTGTGAAATATGTATTCCACAATGGATTGGTTTTGAAACGTAGCAAAGTACAGGAATCAAAACCTACATTTATCATACTTCATAAAGTACAAGAATACAAAAAAGCCACTGCCTCACAGCTCTCACAAAGCCCTAATTTGTTACTTTCCACCCTTGAACCGCTCCACTGTTTTGCATAAAGTGCAAGATTTGTCAGGGGAGGCGGAGGGAATGCGAACAAATAGTGCGATTTCAAACAAACAGAATGCCTGATTTCTTCAAATATTGAACAGTTGGTGGTGTTATCTGGCTCGGTGACCCAGCGCTCGTAGCAGGCAGAGCGGAGTGGCGTGGCCTGACCTCCTGTCTGCAGCGAGGCCGGCTGGAGGCTGAGGAGAGCCTGGGAGAGGGAGAGGGAGAAGGGGAGAGGAGACAGGCAGAAAAGGACGAGGGCAAACAAAATACCAGACGCCCGCACCAGAAACACACACAGAACTAAACTAGCATGAACCCGCTGCCATCCCCCCCAACATCAAATATGTTAAGGCCATCTGTTTTTTTTTTACACAAGTAAACAACAATGCACTGTCAATAGCAACAGGGCCGGGTGAGTACGCTTGTTTAATATTTAACAAAAATAAATTACTCTAGTTGTCCATGTTAAAGGTCTTTTCATTTTGTTTTCTTTTTGAATGGCAGTGGCATTGCTAGCGCCGGCGCCAGTGTTTTTTCAATTTAAAATCCACCTTTCTGAAGAAGCCCGTTCCCTCTTGTTCCCTCCGGTGCATTTCCTGGAGTGGACGGAGGAGGATGAACATGTTCCCATTGGCCTTTTGCTCTCCCCACCACCACCAGCAGAAAGCTTCATCTCTGTTCGCACTGGCAGAACAGCACCCTCCTCCTGTTTGTGCCGTAAAGCAACCTCTCTCTGTGCTCTGAAGGGGTGGAGCTGGCACATACTGTTGTCACAAGTGTAGACACAAGGGCTATCCTTTTTCTCAAAAACTCAAGTTCACACATATACAGAATGTGTTTGAATTATTGAAACGGAACCCATAGAGCGTAATGCGTATTGGTGATGGTCTTTTTTACAACGTCCTGATGAGTGTGTTATTGCACAGTTTCACCACTTGTTTCTGGTGCCTCATCTGCCTCACTTTGGTGGAAGCTAGCAGATGACTTCCCAGATTTATTGACGTTGTAAGGCAGCTGCTTTTTACAAACAGCCTTGTCTGTGCTGGTAATTTTGCCATCTACGGTGGAGAACCTGGAATACTTCGACACACACTTCTTCACAGAGACTTCGCTGTCCCGATCATCCGGTCAGCAAAGTTCAAATGAATGTTTGAATATTGAATAAGAAGTGACAGCAGACGCATGTATCGATAAGTGGCTTATTATAGACAGCATTATTAGCTTATTCCTTCGTGGACATAGGATCTTGTTTGTCGACAGTTTGTGGCAGTAAGGCGCTAAGATGCGTTGCAATGCGCCAGCCAACAAAAGCAAAGAATACTGCTACTTTGTAAACACCAATGTACCAGACTCCTGCACAAGAAACACACTATTTTATCGTATTCATTGATGGTAATACATTTATCTTCATTGTTGTGACGTTGTTCAAATTGCTCTTGTCACTGAGAGATTTAACAAAAGACACTTACATCGAAGTCAAATGTTATGTCGTCCAGCATAAAACAAACAGAAGCATTGGAACGTTTTTAGTGCTACTAGCCATCAGAACAATAAATTCGATTTTTAAGCCGCAGAAAACAATAAACTGAGGTTTTTTTCTTTTTCTTTTTTCGCACCATTACCATGTATCATATCATATCGTACCCTGAGTTTTTCGTCGCTCCTGTAATGTGCTTCTAATACCTTATGAGCACGACTTTAAGTAAAGCAAAATAATAGTATCAGGCAACAATTCGCAGCTTCAGTGGCTGACAGGTCAAGTGCTGTGGTGGAACAAGTCGGCGAAGTGAAGTCCCGTGACTCTCCTGCCTTTTTTTTTTATAATAGAAACAGACGAGGATGATTTAGCTTCGCAGCCACTGACATGATCCACACAGCAGATGTTTTACACTTTCTAACCATTTATTTGTGGAGCGGGAGAGGGGGGGGGGGGGGGGGGGGGGGGGGGGGGGGGGGGGGAGACTTGGGAGGGGTATAATTAGGATTTATGGAGTGAATCTGCAGAGTTGCAAAGGCGACTGATGATCCCTCCTGCAAGAAGTGTCTGTCTGCTAGGTGAGGGATAACGGACGGCGCCATGTTGACAAGGGCAAGGACAAGAAGCTCGATGTTTTAGCGTTGCTCACCGGGGCCCTCATCCGCTTAGCACAGATGAACACACAGATATGCGCTTATGCACTCTATGCCACACACACACACACACACACACACACACACACACACACACACACACACACACACACACACACACACACAAACACACACACACGTCCATCTACGTATTTAAGTCGAAGAGGCACTGTTGGGTGAGTGCACAAATGTGCACACATGCATGCACGCTGACACACATGCACACATGTATGTGTGCTAAACAAGTAGGGTTAAACATGCGTTTGGGGGGTAAAGGCACACGCACACACACACACATACACACATGCACACACACACACAGCCTTATGCAGACACACTAACACAGTAACATGTATGATGTGTGTGTCTGTTAAGCATCTTTGCACAGGCCAAGAATAAATGTGTGCCCACTGCCCCATACACACGCACACGCACACACACACACACACACACACACACACACACACACACTCTAGCTACAGTATATTTGCTGAAGTCCTCTGGCCCAGCTTGGCTCTCTTGAAGTTATGGCAGCACCAGATCACCCACATTTCAGCTCAAACACTCAAGATTTGACAAAGGAGGAAGTCCCTCAAATGTAAATGCGCTGCTTTTATTTATTTATTTTATTTCGTGGCCAAGTTTCATGGCGTCACTTGAGAGCGGCTCCAAAGTACCTCTGCTAAATTTGCCTTATGGGGAGTCGACCAGATGACTCGCATTTGTATTTCTGTTTCTCTCTCTGTGCCTCTGGCCTGTAGCCTGAAGCTTGCCAGCGGTCATTAAATTGGTTATTTACAGTAAACAGCGCTATAATCCTGTCACAACCTCTCCCTCGTCCTTCCACAAAGCCTCGGCCAACGTTTGGTGGCGAGAGGAGCGAGTGTTAAATGGGTATTGAAGTGACGTTATCTGGATTTCTTTCTCTCCTTTTTTCCCTCCGATGGATGTGGAGCAGGGTTTGTTTGTCTAAATGTTAGCACTTTGGAAGAGCGCCGCAGCTGTGGGCGCCTAGATCACATTGGAGGTTTCACTGCACACACACACACACTGCTCACTCACACTCTGACAGGCAGCCATGTTGGGCTGGCAGCTCAACAACACAAAGCTTTTATCTGTCAGTGGTCAAGCCTGACTGAACCCCCGCTACATTATAGGCAGTCACACACACACACACACACACACACACACACACACACACACACACAC